>NC_040083.1:18430428-18732964 GCF_003369695.1 Bos indicus x Bos taurus | reverse complement strand
TTTGTAAAGAAGGAAAGGCCTTCTGGGTAGCAGTCAGGGGCAACCAAATTCTTCTCAGCTATGTTCTCCCTTGCAGAACTTTAATAAAGTAAAGAACTGATTTATTTGCCTCTTTGGGAGACAAATAATTAAGACTATTTTAACTATTGTATCCTGGGACTTATATATATTTATATTTTCAAGCAGTGAACATGTATGGCCCTTTTTTGTTCGTCAGTTTTACATATTATCCATTGACTTTCTATGATTACAAATGACAACTGTTACTCTGTTGTCCTCTCTGCATTTCATCCAGTATTCCAGATATCATTATAATATAATCTTTGTTTCAATGTATATTTCATGTTTAGGCTTCTTAGGTGACTCAGTGATAAAGAATCTGCCTGCCAAGAAGAAGAGGCAGGTTCAGTTCCTGGCTCAGGAAGATCCCCTGGAGAAGAAAATGGCAACCCACTCCAGTATTCTTTCCTGGAAAATCCTGTGGGCAGAGGAGCCTGGTGGGCTGCAGTCCGTGGGGTTGCAAAACAGCCAGATACTACTGAGTACACAAATAATTGATGTTTATATTTTTATGTCTTCCTAAATATTATTCACAACGGAACAGTGGTGTTTTATCATTATTTTTCTCTTGTTATTTTCTGTTACACTTGAAGTTAAACATTATCTTTCTTTTTCTCATTGAATTTTCCTTTTGCATGCATGTGTGCTAAGTCACTTCAGTCGTGTCTGACTCTTTGCAACCCTATGGACTGTAGCCCTTCAGGCTCCTCTATCCATGGGACTCTCCAGGCAGAAATACTGGAGTGGGTTGCCATTTTCTTCTCCAGGGAATCTTCCCAGCCTAGGGATCCAACCAGCATCTCTTACATCTCTGGCATTAGCAGGTGGTTTCTTTACCACTAGCACCACCTGGGAAGCCCTATTTTCCTTTTACCTATTATTAAAGAAGATTTAAATAGATAAATCTTCTTAAACTGTCTGATATCATTTCAGTGCAGCTTTGCAGAAAAAAAAATCATGTCTGCTAATCAGTTTGTTTTTTTCTTCTTTGGAGATAGCTCTTTTCATCTCAGAGCAACCTATTCCCTTTGTCTCAGGATTGGAGATCCTACTTCCCTAAATTTAGGATTTTTTCTTTGTTGATTTTCTTGTTTGTTTTGGAATAAAGTAGTCAATGGTAGTTTTTCAGGTTTAAACTATGGCACAGGAAGGCAATAAACCTCTACTTCCATGTTTATTGAATTACACAGACATGATCTAGACTGGTGTCCTTTCTGCCTGAGGTACAACTTTCACTTTATCATCTTGGGAATGATCTAGACCATCAAACTGAAGATCCCCTTTACTTCTTTCCTTTACTGGCTATTTTAAAATTAGACACCATAGGTTTCTGAGCAAAGAGAAGTTTTGGGAACGAAGAGGGACTTTCATGGCATTAAAGGGGTCAATTAATTGGCGGATTCATTTTGATATTTGGCAAAACTAATACAATTATGTAAAGTTTAAAAATAAAATAAAATTAGAAAAAAAAAAAAGAAGATCCTTAATGTTTCCTAATAGACATTTCAAAATACAGAAAGTCAAACTCATAGAAATAAAAAAAGGAATTAACAAGCTCTTAATTACAGTCAGATTTTAATATAAGAGATTTCAATACTCCTCTAGCAATGGCAAACAGAGCAAAACACACACAAACGCACACATGCACACACACACCACTTAGAAAACAAGTTTGAAGTTTCTTTAAAAATTAAGGACACATCTGTCATTGGGTCCATTCTTCTTCAGAATGAATCCCTCATGGCTCAGTCAGTAAAGACCCACCCCCAATGCAGGGGATGTAAAAGACCCGGGTTTGATCCCTGGGTTGGGAAGATCCCCTGGAGAAGGAAATGGCAATGCACTCCAGTATTCTTGCCTGGAGAATTCCATGGACAGAAGAGCCTGGAGAGTTTACAGTCCATGGGGTTGCAAGAGCCAGACACGACTGAGCAACTAAACCACCACCAAACCACCACATTCTTCTTCTACACCAAAGTGATGTCCACCTAAAATAAATGTCCATACCAACTTTATTTGTAAAAGTAAAAGCAGGAAAGAGCCTACATGTCCATCAATATGGTAATGGAGAAGCAAATTATGGCTTTTACATATAATGAAATAAGGTCATCAATAAAAACTAATAAAGACATAACCCTATGGGATGACCATAGAGCTAAAGTGCCTTCTTTTTCATATTATATCAAGGGTACATGCTTTCAGCCCTTATCACTGCTTATGGTGACCTTTGTTACCTGACTGAGATAGTGCTTGACAGGGTTCTCCACTGTAATATTACTCTCTTTTTCTGTTCTTCATTCATTCTCTGGAAAGAAGTTAGTATGCACAGGCCGTATTTATGGAGGGACAATTAAGCTTCACCTCCTCTAGGGCAAGTGTCAACATAAGTTCTTTGGTAAGTCTATACAAGTTCTTACGGTCCATAGGGTCGTAAAGGGTCAGATGTGACTGAAGTGATGTGCTTTTTTATTTAATCTTAGACTATTTTCCTTTTGTTTGTGGTGTTTAACAGAATTTGTGTTTAATATGATTACTGCTATGATATATTCAAATCTCTCATTTTTCTATTTGATTTATATGTGTCCTATTGGTTCTTTGTTCCCTTTTTTATCTTTTATTCTGCCTCTTTCATATTGAGTACTTTTGAAGGTTTTATTTCACTCCCTTCATAGGTTTCATGGGTATACCTTATTTTCTTAGTGTTTTTATGATTATAGAATACACAAATAACTTATCTCATTTGACTTTCTAATAATATCATCGAATTTTACATAGGGAATAAGCACTTTACAACTATTTACTCTCACTTCTCCTCTCCTAGCCAGTATGGTTTTGTTGACATGCAAGTTATTGATTCAATTTTGAAATTATCTGTGATAAAAATTAAGGTGTTTTATTTTTTTTTCTGCCAGCAAATATATTAAAATGGATATTGAAAGAAATGGGCTTTGAGAAGAAAAAAACATGGGGCAGAGAGTTATGGAATAGAAAATAAATAAGTATATATATATTAGAAAATTGTCATTATTTTGCCTTAAAATGTCAGTTTTCTTTAAAAGGATATTTGAAACACATGTATTGGCATTCCTCCCTGTTTATCTTTATCAACGCTCTATTGCTTTGTTGTGGTCTGTATCAGGTGTCATCTTTTCTTTTTTAACATTCTTGGCATACTACTGCTCTCCTATCAATAATTTTTTAGCTATTTTATTTCTAAAATAATCAGCATTTTGCTTTTGTTTTTAAAAGATATTTTGCCTGAAACTACAATTCTAACTTGATAGTTTTTTGTCTTGTTTTAATTCCAGAGCTTCAGCATTGTTTCTGGCTCACCTTCCAGGTTTTGCTGTTTCCAACAAGAAGTCAGCTGTCATCTTTATCTCTGTTCCTCTGTGTAAAATGTTTCTTTTACTGTGAATTCCTTTAAGATTGTATCTCTGTTTTTTAACCAACTTGATTATGATATTCCTTGATAAAGTTTTCATCACATTTCTTCTACTTGGGGATGGTTGAGGTACTTCAATCTCTAAATTCATTATTTCCAACAGATTTGGAAATTGTAGTTACTTTTCCTTTCAGTATTTTTTCCTGTTCCTGTCCTCTATGAGATTGACAGTTATATCTTATTATTTCTTGAAACTCTGATACTTTTTTAGTTTTTTCTTCTCTTTTTCATTTTAGATTGCATTTACTGTCATGTTCTCAGTTTCACTAATTTGTTT
Source organism: Bos indicus x Bos taurus (assembly GCF_003369695.1). Lineage (NCBI taxonomy): Eukaryota > Metazoa > Chordata > Mammalia > Artiodactyla > Bovidae > Bos > Bos indicus x Bos taurus. Next base: position 18,729,182 of record NC_040083.1, on the reverse strand, counting down.
CAGTATTTCTTCTGCTGTTTATCATATCCATTGAGTTTTTTATTTCCATTATAATTTTTATTGCTATTTTTTAAATATCTGCCATGTCTTTCCTTAATAGACTCACACCTTCCTTTAACGTAACAAAATATGGAGTATGTTTATTATAACTATTTTAATTTTTTTTTACAACTCTTTTCACATCCTCATCTATGTACCATCTGTGTCAGTTCTTCATTGGTTTTGACCAATTGCTTTTCCTCCTTTCATCAGTTATATTTTTGAGCTTCTGGTATTTTAGAGTATATGCTAGAGATAATGAAGTTGATTTGTTGGTCTCTGTTCATCTTCCTATTACTATAACTATTAATGAGCTTTCTTCTGGGATGCAGTTAATTGTAAACAGTACTATTTTTTTTTAAAGATTTGTTTGAAATTATTGGCAGGTGGTACCAGAGCAACCTGGTATGCGAAGAGTTGACTCATTGGAAAAGACTCTGATGCTGGGAGGGATTGGGGGGCAGGAGGACAAGGGGATGACAGAGGATGAGATGGCTGGATGACATCACTGACTCGATGGATGTGAGTCTGGGTGAACTCTGGGAGTTGGTGATGGACAGGGAGGCCTGGCGTGCTGCGATTCATGGGGTCGCAAAGAGTCTGACATGACTGAGCGACTGAACTGAACTGACCAGAGCAACCTGTAGTCAAGGGCTACACTGAGTCTACACTGAAGCAGCATACTTCCAAGTACTCTTCCCAGTAGCCCATGTATTATGAGAATACTTCAGCAGCTGGAAAAGTGAGTTATATCCAGTCCTGTGTAAGTTTCTTATATTGTTTGCTTTGTTCCATTTCTGTTATTCCTTTTCAAACTTCAAATAGTTGTCTCACATACACGCACTTATCTGTATTTAGATGCTAGCTTAAGAGGTATTCTCTGAAGATTCCAAGCCATCACTCTAAACTGCTTACTTTCTTCAAGTACACTGCATTGGGAATTCATTCTAGCCACTTTGGTCTTCTCAAATCCTCAACTCTGTCTTCTTAATTGAGGAGGCCCAGCAAGTTCTATGCTTTCTCTCATTTCAGTATTACCTGGAAACTCTGACGATTATAAACTGAGGCAAATGTTGGGCTCTTCGGGTTTGTTTCCCTTGTCTTAGTGGTTGCTGCCCTTCACTACTTGATAGTCAATGTCTGAATAATCATTGTTTACATACTGTCTGGTTTTTATTTAAGAAGGTAATAGAAAACCTGATCTCCTTTGTTCAAACTTGTCTAGATGCAAAAGTCCTCATTCTTTCGTTTTGATAATATGAGAAATTAATCTATTGCATTAAGCTAGTAAAATTTTGAAATATCTTTATTATATCAGCTAATATTAATGGAACTTAAACATTATACCTAATCTATGTGTCACGGAGTTCTTAGAATGTGTCTTGGCATATATAAACTATCATTAGAGCTCAATGAACTCTAATTCAGCAGCTGTGCCTTAAATAATTTGTACGTTTTTGAAACATTTGTTTAGAACATTTGCTTCAATGTTTCTTTTTTCTCTCCAATGAAACTAACATCTCTTAAAGGAAAAAGTTGAAACATTCTAATTTCCTATATCAAAACAGACTTAATTTCTGATTCCCAAAACTCTGTTCTCTTGGTTATAAACATTATCAGATCAAGATGATTCCATAATAAAATAAAAGCAAAGTTGCAATTGAAAGTCAAAATTAACTATTTGGTTGACAGAACAAGAATAAAGGAGTTTTAAAAGGGACAAAGTTTATACAATAATATATTATAATACAATTATATATATATATATATATGGGCTTCCCTGGTGGATCAGATGGTAAAGAATTTATATATATTATAATATATTATATTATATTACATGTATTGTATAATATTATATATTACATTTAATTTATAAAATGTAATCATATGTTATTAATAGTTACAGTGGAAAGTCAAGGATAAATCATGTCTAAAATACTGTTATCTTTCCTGGATGGGAAGCTGTGAGGAAACGTTATGTATATTTTTATGCCAGGGTGTACCTGCTGAATTTTAGACGTTGTTTTTCCTTATTACTAATATAAAGTGTGCTGTGTGCTAAGTCCCTCAGTTTGTTTGACTCTTTGCAACCCTAGGGCTTGTAAAACAATTACATATACAAGTGTAGGGACTGGATTTTTACTGTGACCCTGTATTTAGTGAAATTTTGTGAGGAAAAAATGGAGTCAGTACACTTATTTCATGCTCATTTCCCCTATATCCACCTTTGAAAACCTAGTCCATTGGTAATGTAACAGTTCAAGGGGCATCAGAGGTAGTTTCAAGTTGAAAACTTGATTGATTTTGAAAAGTTAAAAGGAAAAGAAAACAGGAATGGGGATAATCGAAGGTACTAAGCCAGCCAGAACCGCAGATGGTTATAAGGAAACAGACTTAAAAGACTTGCTTCCTCATCTGATTTTCACCCAAGACTTTAGAACAAGATAACTGGGTTATATTCCAAGATTCATGCTAAAAATAGGGCCTGTATGAGAATTTCCATTACTGGTATATTACTAGAGAAACTAGCTTTTTCAGCACTGGGGACAGAAGAGACTCCATGTTTCCTCAGGGCCTATATAGCAGGATTGCTTTTCTCTGTAGTCTGTTGAGCAGCCAACATGAATCCAGTGAATTCTGGACTTAGTCCCTGAAAGAGTGCCAAGTATGTTAAATAAGTTTCACATTGGGAGCATCTAAGATCGAATGATCATAGCATCATTAGATTTAAAATGCTCATGAGGCCAAGCTCTAAAGGAAACAACACAAAATTATCAGACTTTTTAAAATGCCAACTGTGAGGACGAATTGATTTAAAGAATGCTTATCAAAAGCATGGTATATGTAGGATTCATCACAAAAGAAAACAAAATAGAAAAAAAAAAACACTTATCAAGCAACGAACAGGAAAAGAAAAAAGAGTACGATTTAATGTATTCTATTAAAATCTGTCTGTACTAAAACACACAAAAGGTCCAATGAGGTGTTAGGGACCACATAAAAATGAAAGAGAGTTGTTGAAATCTACAAAGAATAACAAGGAAGTTAGGTAAGCAGCCGTCTCATTGAAGTGAAAAAGATTAGCTAATATCTACCAGTTAAGAACTTCAAAGTGTGGCTTAAACTCTCCCTCTATTACTTCCTTTCTGATTGGGTTTTAGGGAAACCTGTTTTTGTGGATAAAGTCTGATCAAGGTCAGCCCAGGTGGTGGCCCACACGCTGCAACTTAAAAATGGTTGGATTAACCTCATTTCCTACAACCCCAAAAGGACACATCTCAGGAGACTCAGTTGTAAGCCTCTTTTTAAAAATGTTAACATAACTTCGAGCGTGAACTTTTTAATTCCAGCTCTCTTCATTCGCAATTAAGATGAATAGATTCATATTTAGATAGTTTTTCCTCTTTGCTCAGGGAAATCAGTTTTCTAAAGTAAAGGAAAAGGTGTTTTGATGAAGTCGAACTACAAATTAATCAACTGTTTTTTAAGTATACCAAGGAGCCAGAGAGAATAAATCTTCTCAGGGAAAAAGCAATGGAGGCTATTAGCCAAACAGACTATAAACACACACACACACACACACACAACTTAAAAAGCAAGAACATGCAGGCACGGCATCCTAGGTCCCTGAGTGATTCAAGGAAGACATATGAAAATAGGTGGTTGGAGAGGGGTTTTTTGGAAGAAAGGAGTTCAGGAAAGAATGTAAGAAAAATAATTCTTTTTTACCTCACTTTTTCCTAGAAAACCCATTTTCTGTTTCTTTCTGTACATGAAAAGATATGGCAGGGGGTTGATATGGAGACTTAGAGTTTTGCTGTTCAAATGCAGTCTGAGAACTAGCAGCATGGATACCACTTGAGAGGTTGATAGAAACAGAGAATTCGTGCCATGCTCTAGACCTGCCAAGTCCTAAAATCAGTAAGATCCCTTAGTAACTGGTGGGCATATTTAAACTAGAGAAGCACTGATTTCAAACCTTGACTCTGCTGTCAGAAAAACCTGGGTTTGAGTTCCTGTTCTACAAATTATTATGTAACCTTGGATAAAGTATTTAACTTCTAATAATTTTTCTCTGCCAGAAAAATGGAGATAATAAGGACATTGAACTAATGAATGTATTGGTTTAAATGAAATATCATCTTAAAATTACCACAATGCCTGGTATATCAAACAAACTCTACATACACTGGATAGCAAGACAACAGACTTGGATTAAATGATTAGAACAAAGTTAGAAAATATGTAAGAGATAAAATTAACTCTTTCCTTTGTTGTGTCATTTAGTGATCCTGGGTCTGGTGTGGGTGTGAACTCCTAACCAGGCTTCGTGCTATATTCCAGCTCTGGCTGTAAAGCCAGAGTGATTACTTTATTTGTCCATTCTATCATACAAGTCAGATCAGCTTCTCAATATAACTAAATAACTGGGCAGATATTGGTCATTAAATAACAGAAAAAAAAGTAACAATAAAGAGAACTGATGCTGCCAACAGCCTTGCTTAAATGAAAAAACTGAGTGGAAAGTTAAGGTAGAATGTAATTACATGGCTGTTGGAGATGCTGTCTAAAAGCAGTAAAGTGTGTTGCTATTCTAAATCTCTGACTTACCTATAATATTTTATCTCCAACTACTTCATTCTTTGCATTGACAAATTCTATAGCATAATTTTGGTACTTCCTTTGTAAGTATAGAGGGAAATTGTTTCACTGGTCCATAGGTTTAAAATCATTCTGATTGCTCTGGGTTCCAGCCAAAATTAGAGTTGCTACTGTATTTGGGCCAGTCCTTGCTGGTCAGAAAGCTTTAAAAGGTAGGATATACCTGCATTTATATATCCATGCCCGAAGAACCATCTTCATGATAATCCCCTTTTTACTGACTTTGATGCTTGGAGAGTTGTAGTACGGAGAGATAACAGGTGATATTTCTCTGACTTAAAGGAGATGAAACCATGCTGATGATCAACTTGTTAATAGATATTATAGTAACATATAACTAAAGCTCTTGGGCCTTCATTTGGAAAATGAAGGTTGATGATTTCACTTAAGAGAATTATTATGGGTCTAAAATCAACTAAATGTTAAACTACCTGTCAAGTGCTTCCCAAGGAAGGAGTCCAATAGGTGTTAGTTTTCCTCCACTCTCAGTGAAGCATATTGTTTCATATCAGTTCAGTTCAGTCGCTAAATCACGTCCAACTCTTGGCGACCCCATGGACTGCAGCAGGCCAGGCTTCCTTGTCATCACCAACTCCTGGCGTTTGCTCAAACTCATGTCCATTGAGTCGGTGATTCCATCCAACCATCTCATCCTCTGTCATCCCCTTCTCCTCCTGCCTTCAATCTTGCCCAGCATCAGGGTCTTTTCCAATGAGTCAGCTCTTAGCATCAGGTGGCCATCAGGAAACTTCAGCTTCAGCATCAGTCCTTCCAATGAATATTCAGGATTGATTCCCTTTAGAATTGACCGATTTGATCTCCTTGATGTCCAAGGTACTCTAAAGAGTCTTCTCCAACACCACAGTTCAAATCATCAATTCTTCAGTGCTCAGCCTTCTTTATATTTCAACTCTCACATCCATACATGACTCCTAAAAAAACCATAGCTTTAACTAGATGGACTTTTGTTGGCAAAGTAATGTCTCTGTTTTTTAATATGATGTCTAGGTTTGTCATAGCTTTTCTTCCAAGGAGCAAGCACCTTTTAATTTCCTGGCTGCAGTCACTCACCATCTGCAGTGATTTTGGAGCCCCCCCCCAAATAAAGACTGTCACTGTTTCCATTGTTTCCCCATCTATTTGCAATGAAGTGACAGGCTTGGATGCTGTGACCTTAGTTTTTTGAATGTTGAGTTTTAAGCTAACTTTTTCACTCTCCTCTTTCACTTTCATCAAGAGGCTTTTTAGTTCCTCTTTGCTTTCTGCCATAAAGGTGGTGTCTTCTGCATATCTTAGGTTATTGATATTTCTCCTGGCAATCTATTGTTTCATATACGTATGCTATATAATATACATCATATTTTGAGCTGGAAATATTGAACAAAATATACTTTACAGTGCATGTTTTGTGACCTACCATGTAAGACAAATAGCACTTTAATCCATCTGTTTCTGTTTTAATTCCTAAATACCTCCTGCCTCCCATTTTATCCCATCTCATAAATGAACAGTGATGACCAAAACCTTTCTGGCACAATTTGTAAATTAACTAATTAATTTGCTAATTTTAAACTTAATTTCCAAAACAATCTCTCAAGTTTCTCCTATCCATGGATGATAATGTGAGTCATTGACAGAACTACTAACTTCTTTCTGCCTATTCTAGCTATGCAGAGTTTTCAGCTAGCTTCAAAAATTAGAGTACTTAAGAGCAAATAGAAAATTCAGGAAGAATTATTTCACACAAAGATGGTGAACATATCGAATAAATTGCTAACTTAGACCAGCGGAGCAGATAATATAATTTAGTTTAGCATTACAGAATTTATTTCTAAAGGAAGGTGAAGATGGCAGTAAGGAAGTAGAGAGAATTAATGCCAGTTGGCTTGGAGAATGTCAGATAAACCCAGATGAAGATTCTTTAATGCTCACATGGCCTTCCCCCACCTCTTGTCTTGGTATTCTTTATGTCCTTAGGACCTTTTAATTTTGTGGAAATGAATATAACTGTGACTAGCTTAGCAAAAATTGCTGCTGTATACCATAATGCATGCTATAAACCATGCCGGGATCTTAAAGTGCATAATCGGGCTGCAGATGGCACTGTTAATTTCTATTACAGACTCTAAAACCATGAGGGAGTTAGTTCTTGCCTCACTGCCTCACTGTTCTACAAGAACGATTTTTGATAGTTTTCCTTACTGCACAGCTTTTCTGCAAAGTGTTTGTCTTTTAGAAAGGCCAAAAGGAACTTACTGCTTTTTAAAAAAAAACCTATGCAAAACTCCCAACCTGCTCTGAGCCCGGCCTCCTGGAGTTCCCAGTTTGCTAGCCACCTTTAAGAAGGGACAGGTATCTGCCCCTGTCAGAGTGAAACAGGCTTTTCACTCAGAATGAAACAGCCTTCTTCTGGGCTTTGAGAATTTATGAAAAGACCAGCTATCTGCTTCATACCAAATGTACAGCATAATATTAGTTTCTAGCCAGGAAGGTTCTTTTGAGGATGGCAAAGTTAAATAAGAAGGTAAATATTAGAATATATGTGTATACATATATATCCATGCACATATAAAAATGAATTTTGCATGTTCTGACATATGATTCTGTATCCTTTAATGGTGTCTTACTTGAAATTATGTGCATTATCTGGTTTCACCCAATAGGTTACACATTTGTAAATTCTGTTTTAATTTTGGGTTTCTGTGGTTTTGAAACCTCCAAACGCTTGTCAAATCCAAGAAACCAACCTTCTAGCCCACCTCTAAGATGAATCACTGGCAGCACATATGCTTTGTATCAGTAAACCTCACTTAGATTCTTAGAGATATCACATAATAAGTTTGTAATATACAGTCCTTCTAACTTTTTTATCTTTGTTTCACTATCTAAAATATCTAATTATAAGATAAAGTGAATTAAAGAATAAATGTATAGTGCTAACCATAAAGCAAGGCATGCAGTAAACCCACAGCAATTTTGACTGTCTGCTCCTGCATGTTTCTTTCGTAAGAAAGTCACTACTATCACTTCCCAAAAGTTTTAGGCAACCTACAGGTCTCCCATACCAGTCAATATTTTAAGATTGGTGGTGGTGGTTTAGTCACTAAGTTGTGTCTGACTCTTGTGATCCCATGGACCGTAGCCTGCCAAGCTCCTCTGCCCATGGGATTCTACAGGCAAGAATACTGGAGTGGGCTGCCATTTCCTTCTCCAGAGTTTTTAAGATTGAATATTCTTAGAACTAAAGGATCTTGAGTATGACTTCACTAATTACCAACATCATATCAGTAGTTAAGTACTTCAGTCTTTGTGATTAATCTTTTACAATGGATGATTAGATGATACGAGTTAAGAGTATGAGTGCAACTTCTTAAATTATTTTGTTTTCCCACAAAATAATATTGTATAGATTTATAATATGCCTCTTTTTCCTCAGTTTTTCATGCTTAAGTTAAATGGTTATATTAAGAAGCCGTTGCTTTTGCTTCTTTCTTGACACACAGGTTCCTAATAACAATTTGCATTGAACAGCCCACCTTGATGTACATTTAAACAGTGTAATATATTTAAAAGTTAGTAACCCCCTATTGAGAATCTAGTCCATCTCCTCATTTATCTATTGATAAATGAGTTTTGGGGTTTTTTTGTTTGTGTGTTTTTTGAAGACGTATTCATTCAACAGATTCATCCATTATATTTGTTTTGTATAAAAATTATCTTGTTCTTTTTTATATCTTCAACATCCAATACAGTTTTGGCATATAATATTAGCTTCATGAATTTGGTTGAGTAGGAGAGAAGTTCAAGAGGTATGGGACATATGTACACCTATGGCTGATTCATGTTGATATATGGAAGAAGCCAATACAGTATTATGGAGTAATAATCCTTAAATTAAAAAAAAAAAAAGAGAGAGAGAGAGAGAAACTGTCCTTGCCCTTGAAGATGTTACATTCTAAAAGGAGAGAGAAGCATTAAAAAAATTACAACTCAAAGGAACAAATAATCCAGCCAAAGAAAGATATTTCTGAAAGATTTATGGAGATACAATTTACATACCATAAAATTCATCTGTCTAAAGTGTGCAGTTCAGTAATGTTTAAATATTTACAGAATTGTACCAGCATAACTATAATCTAATTTTGCAGTATTTTTTTTTTTCACTTGCCATTGACCACTCCATCCTGTCTTGTCTTAGGCAACTACTAATTTTCTTTCTGTTTCTACATACGCTCCTTTTCTGTATATTTCATATAAATAGAATAATAAAATATGTGCTCTTTTGTGGCTGACTTTTACCATGTCACATAGTGTTGCAGTATCTATCATCACTTCATTCCTTTTACTGTCAGATATATATCCATTGAAAGGATATACCAAATATTTGACACAGCAATTTTGAATTTCCTAAATCAACGTGTATACTCACCAGCATATGTACGTACGTTTGATAGTGTATATGCACTGTTTTTCTCTTAAATGCCCAGTGAAGTCTCTTAAAGATCTTGATGTGCCAAACTTATCAAGGATTTAAAAGATTGATAATACCCACTGCTATTGGGATGCATACCTTTAGGAGACAACTTGACAGTATGAACCACATTATTAACTGTTCTTAATCTTTTGATATACCTTAAATAAATTATTTGAAATGTATAAAAAATATGTACAAAATTATTTTTGATAGTGATGTTTGGAAGGGTTTAATATTACAAGCCAAGTTCTCTACAAAATCAGATTGCTTACAAAAGTACAAACATTAGTGTATCATTGATACACTTCACTGATAAAAATGACAAGGTAGATCCCTATTTTTGGCCTGGAAAGATTGAGATATTTTAATGTAAAAAATAAGCATGCAGATAATGCTCACAGTAAAGTCATAAGGACACATAGATATATAGATTGATATCTTTAGCTAGTTAGGTAATCAACTATATGTGTTCTTATGTATAAATGGAAGGTTAATGAGTATATGTGGGGTTGGGGTGGTTATCGGTGGAGGGGAGTGGCATTAACCAATAAGCTTAGTTTATGAGAGACATACAAGGTGAAAGATAGAACATTGGGCCTGTAGAGGTGAAGTCAGGGTGTTGTAACTTAGGCACACACTCCTTGCCCTTTACATAGAGCTGTAAGCCCATCAGAGAGTATGTAGACCTTGATGAAAGGACAGAAGAGGAGGAAAAATAAATATGTACGTTACTGCAGTTTTTGAGCTTGTAGTTGACTAGTGTGAGAAAAGCTAGGAAGCAGGTGACAAGCATGACTAGGTCCTAATGCAGGGCATGGCTAGAACGTTGACTCCAGAATGCTGACAGACAACTAGCACATCATTGTGAGCCTCTGCTAATTTGTGGCACTGGTGTGAACAAACACAGCAACTCACTGGTGTATGAGGCATCATGTGCTCATACCCACTCATGTCTAACTCTTTGTAACCCCATGGACTATAGCCCGCCAGGCTCCCCTGTCCATGGAATTCTCCAGGCAAGAATACTGGTGTGGGAGCCATTCCCTTCTCCTGGCGATCTTCCCGACCCAGGGATCAAACCCAGGTCTCCTGCATTGCAAGCAGATTCTTTACCATCTGAGCTACCAGGGAAGCCTTCTCAATAGGAGGCTCAGGAAGCAAAAGGGGGAAACCTCACCTCTGTCACCCAGGATTCCAGATAAGTGTGAGCTCCTCCCAGGCTGGGAGTTTCCAGTAACAAACTTTCTTGATAAAAGTCCACACAGGGCTGGTCAGGTACATCTGGCCACTGGCTCAGAATGAAAATTGGTCTTGCTGACAAGGCAAAGATCACCTCTAACAGGAGGATAATTTGCAGATCTGAAAATCACATCCTCCTCAAGTTTGAGTCTGGCAGTTATCAGATCAGAAGGTAAGTAATGAAGGAAGCTGAAGAGAACTCCTAGGTAACGGGCTTCCTGACAGGTGTCTCTGCTCTTGTGGAGCAAAACTTTGTTTCTGGATAAGAGTTTAGAGTATGCAAAACCAAGAAAGCTGAAGAGTGTCAGTTACTAAGATTTTGAATGTGAAAGAGATGTTCAGGGAGCTATATTTTAAGAATTTATTATGTGTTAGGCAAAATTCTAATTCCTTGTGTGTATCTCTACATTAATCCTTATACCACTCTACAAAGTGGGTATGAGCATGATTCCCAGTTTATAAATAATGGCCAAGTATGGTGAAATAAGGTGATTTGTCCAAGGTCACATAAACAGAGGCAGGGATAAGATTCAAAGTGAGATTCTTCACTGAACTTTATTGAACAAGATGAAAAGAGAAGACTGGTACTTTGTTTTAAACTGCATTGTTATTGTTCAGTCACTAAGTCATGTCCAACTCTTTGTGACTTCATGGAATGTAGCCCACCAGACTCCTCTGTGCTCCAGCTCCACTATCTCCTGGAGTTTGCTCAGATTCAGGTCCATGGAGTCAGTGATGCTACGTAATCATCCCATCCTCTGCTGCTCCTTTCTACTTTTGCCTTAAATTGAAAAGCACTTTTTAAATGCATGTGTTCAAATTACCTATGGAAAGCAAACCTATTATTTATTGGTAATACTTTTTCCTCGATTGTGCCAATATATTTAAGAATATTTAAGGAAATTTAGTGTGAATGTATTTCAGAGTTTAGTTAAATGTGCGCACAATTTTTTCACTTACAAATTACTGTTATTGTTTAGTTGCTCAGTTGTGTCTGACTCTTTGCAACTCCTTGGAATGAAGCACCCCAGGATTCCCTGTCCTTCACGATCGTACAGAGTTTGCTCAAACAAATGTCCATGGAGTCCATGATGCCATCCAATCATTCCATCCTCTGTCACCCTCTTCTCCTCATGCCATCTATCTTTTCCAGCATCAGGCTCTTTTCCAATGAGTTGGCTCTTTGCATCAGGTGGCCAAAGTATTGGAGTTTCAGGAAGATTATTTTAAAAACGTATTCTTAAAACAGAGAGAATATAGTGGCTGGAGCCCTATAAATTAACCAGTGTTCAAAATAATTTTTTCAGCCTGCTACTTATAGTGTACCCCGATCCTGACCTTCAGTGTGTCTAGATTGGATTTTACCAGAAACACAGCCCAGGCCTGTCTTCTTCCAAGAGTGAGTGTAGAATGAAGAGTCAGAGTGTTCTCTCTCGTTGTATGCCTTTAAGCCGTTACAGTCCACTCATAGCCCAAGAGAAGACCAAAGTTCCTATTTCATCTTCTGAAGTGTGTGTGTGTGTGTTAGTTGCTCAATCATGTCTGACTCTTTGAGACTCCACGGACTGTAGCTGGCCAGGTTTCTCTGTCCATCGAATTCTCCAGGCAAGAATACTGGAGAAGATTGCCGTCCCCTTCTCCAGAGGAAATTCCCAACCCAGGGATTGAACCCTGGTCTCCTGCATTGCATGCAGATTCTTTATCATTTGAGCTACAGGGAAGTCTGATTCCTACAAACTTTGCCTTTCAACTCATCACTTCACTCAGGAGCATCCCATGCTTTGTGTGTTGGCTTGTCGTTTTCAAGGTCTACTTGGGATTTAGTTAGTTGGTTTAATTCTAAGTCCTTCCTCATGCCACCTTGCCAGAAGCTTCTCCCATATGCAGACCAATCCTTCTATCATAACGTGTGTGCGTGCTAAGTCACTTCAGTCAAGTCCAATTCTTTGTGACCCCACGGACTGTAGCCCACCAGGCTCCTCTGTCCATGGAATTCTCCAAGCAAGAATACTGAAGTGAGTTCCCATGCCCTTCTCTAAGAGATCTTCCTGACCCAGGGATCAAACTCGCATCTCTTACATTGCATCTCTTACATCTTGTGCATTCACAGGTGAGTTCTTTACCATAAGTGCCATCTGGGAAGCCCCTTCTATCATAATACCTGTAATATAATCTCTGTACATGGAATTTCCCAATATTCCTAAATATTCTATATTTTCCTTCCTCCTTTCCTTCATTCTATTCTTCCCTCCCTCCTTCCCTTTCCCATTTTCCTTCTCTCTTTCATTAACATGTAAGTTTCTATCTTACAGTTGTCAGTTCTGCTAAGAATTTTACCCTACTTCTCTGCCTAGAACACTTCCATACATCTTTGTATTTCAGTTGATCTCTAAAGCTTATTTCAATCTCTCCAATGTTTCCATTTCTAAATAATAAATACATTATATATTTTTGGTTTGTACTATGTCCATTACATAAATTTCCCTTGTTCTTAAACTATGGAAAGTGAGATTTCATATCTTATGCATTTTCATATTCAATACACTAGCTAGAAAAATATCTGACAAAGAGTAACTATTCAATTTCTTTCCTAATGAATAAATCAGTGTCACTGCATCATGAGGAATTATGATTATTGGCATTATTCAGAATACTGGCCCAGACATATCTTTTTTTATATCCAAATAACATGAATCTGTATTCTCAATTATATTGGCTTAAATATTCACATCACATAACTTCAGAGAAGGACTCATACTTGTAATGCGAAGAAAGTATTCAAAGAGTGCATTGATATATGTTAAAAGATACACAAAAATGAGAATGTGACCTGAAAAATCAAAACAGAATAACCCCTACCAAGTATCCATTATACAAGACATTATGAATGAGAACTCTAGAGGAGCAACATATTTCCCACATAAATGATAAAATATTATGGTTGACTGTGATCTCAAATGAGATATGTAAAGTTGGCTATTGAAAATGATAACTTTTAATTTCACAATTATATGTGTATCAATTATGCTATAAAAGTCATATGGTCCCTTTGTACACATAACACTTGAGTAATTTTTATTTTTCTGAGTGTTTTTCATAGATGGTTCTTAAATAAGTTAGTCTTTCTGAGGAAAATAAACAGAAATCAATCACCATCCTAATCAGGATAATAACAAGTACAAAATTCATGCTGGCTAGAGCTTTTAATAGTACCCTTAAGTCTGTGGGTTGCTGAAATATTTGCTTCTGATAGGAATGGAAGCATATTTAATCATTACACTCAATAATTTATTAGGGCCATATGATCTTCACCATTATGCATGTGGAAAAAGCAAAGGGCAGTGGCAAGATTCAGAACTAACTTAGGCATCTGACTCCCTGCAAATAGAAGCTAAAGTAGCTATAAATGTAAGCATGAAGCATGAATTTTGGAAAGGAACATTAAAAAAAAATAATCTCTGGGAAGATCAAAGACTGTTAGGAGGTGGTATTGGTGGCACCATGGTTGTAAGACTTGTGGAGAGTGTCGCAGTCTGCTCACATAGCCATAACAAAATGCCACAGACTGGACAGCTTAAACAACAGACATACATTTCTCCCAAGTCCAGATTGGCTGGGGAGTCCAATATCAAGGTGCCAGTCAACTCGGCTCCTGGCGAGAGTCTCTTCCTAGCTTCCAGATAGCTGTCGTTGGGGTTGTATATTCACATGCACCTTGGCATGTGCAAAGAGACAGAGAGATCAGGCTTTCTAGAGTCTTTATTATAAGGAAACTTATAAAATAAGATTTAGGCCCTACCTTTAATAAAACAATGACTTTATTGTGTATTCTTCAGTCACTAAGAATAAAATAAAATAAATAAGAACAAAGTAAAATAAAGAATAAGAATAAAATAAGAATAAAGAATAAAATAAAAGAATAAGTCACTAAGAATAAAATAAATAAAATAAAACCCTTCAATAAAACAATGACTTTATTGTTTATTCTTCAGTCACTAAGCCATGTCTGACCCTTTGTGACCCCATGGAATGAAGCATGCCAGGACTCCCTGATCTTCACTATCTCCCAAGTTTGCTCAAAATCATGTCCACTGAGTTGGTGATGCCATCCAACCATCTCACCTTCTGTCATCCCCTTCTCCAGCCCTCAATCTTTCTCAGCATCAGGGTCTTTTCCAAGGAGTTGACACTTTGCATCAGGTAGCTGAAGTATTGGAGCTTCAGCTTCATCATCAGTTCTTCCAATGAATAATCAGGGTTGATTTCCTTTAGGATTGACTGGCTTGATCTTCTTGCTGTCCAAGGGACTCTCAAGAGTCTTCTCCAGCACCACAGTTCAAAAGCATCACTTCTTTGGTGCTCAGCCTTCTTTATGACCTTATTTAACCTTGATTACTCTGGAAAAGCCCTAACTTTAAATATAGTCACATCTGTAGGTAGGGCAACATTTGAATGTTTTGCATTTGGGAGATATAGACATTCAGTCCATAACAGGGAAGAACTTCTTAATTATTTTCTTGTATCTCCCCTTATTGGCTTGGAAAAATTGAAGTCTGCCTCTTTTCAGGAAAAACAGACAGACATTTAAATAAGCTGAATTAAATGTTATTTCAAGAATAGGTGACACTGTTTACTTATAACAGGAGGCATACAATGATTTGGTTTCCCAAATTTTAGTGGTGTTTAAGATCGATCAGTGCTATGGATGTTTTTGGCCTGATCAATCCATTATTAATTCTTCATCAACCATCTATTAGATCATTGTTTTAGCAGCTATTGATAAGTGTTGCCCACATGTGTTATTTCTTCAGCAGGATGAAAAGAAAGTGAGAGAAGGATATGAAATTAGTTTTCATCCACACCTGAAATATACCAATGCCTGGTTACACCTCAGCAGTTAAGATGTCTTCCTTCCTGCCTCTGCCTTACCCCTTTGCTCAAGCCCTATGCTTTCCAGTCAGAAGCAGCCCATAGATAGCAAATTGAATACAGAGGGAAGTTGGAGCAATAAAGCAGAGAAATGGTTAAAAGAAAAAGACAGTCACACATTCCTCCTCTTCCACAGTCTGAATCACTTTGTGATTAAGAAGCTTTAAATTGAATGAGAAACTGAAGCTTTGACATAACACTGGATTGACATTTTAAAAACCTAAAAAATGAGATTGATCCTTGATGAGTGAAAATGATCGGAAAGATATGGAGTGTGTCAGGAAGCAGGGAAAGAAAGTGAAAGTGAAGTCGTTCAGTCATGTCTGACTCTTTGTGACCCCATGGACTGTAGCCTACCAGCCTCCTCCCTCCATGGGATTCTCCAGGCAACAGTACTGGAGTGGGTTGCCATTTCCTTCTCCGGGGATCTTCCTGACCCAGGGATCAAACCCGGGTCTCCTGCATTCCAGGCAGACACTTTAACCTCTGAGCCACCAGGGAAAGAAAAGCAGAGATTAAAAGAATAATGCTTTTGTTTTTCTCATACCCAACAGAGTCCAGTTTGTTAAATAAACAAGTTACATTAATATGAATTTGCCAAACAGTTTCCCATATACTGATTGGCCTTCATGATTTAAAGAAAAATTAAAGGAGTTCTTAATCAGCTGTTTTATAAACCAGGAATCAGCTAATTTCAGAAAGCAGAAATCTGCAAAACATATTGTGGATGTCAGAGATTACTGAATTAAAACAATTTTCTTATTTGGGCATGCCACAATATTTTTTCTTAATTAAAATATACTCTATATGTCACAAAGTTATTTTTTGGTAAAGATTACTAAACATTTACTTATTTATATATTTACTTATTTCCTTATGTGGATATTACTAAATTGAAGTAAGCCTGGAAGGAATGTCAAATAGGTGAGCGGATGGTTGTGAGGGGCTCACAAGGATGAAAGTGAGCAGATGTGGGAGGCAGAATCATTTAGAGCAGGGAGAGCTGGAGGAAGGGAAAGGGTCACTACCAATGAGGCAAATTTGGCAACTTAAAGTGGAGCAAAGGATCAGAATTGTGAAGCCAAGCAGAATGAGGTCATAATTACTTAAAGCTGGAAACAGCAACTGAAACAGGCATATGTATTTTAAATTCCATATTTTAGAGTAGAATCAAATTGTGTATATTGCATTTTTAACCAAAATTGACTTTTTAGGTGAGTCCCAAGCCCAGGTACTTGTGAAAATGACCATAATTAGTTGATGCAATCAATTGAAAGATGGCACAGTGGAAAAGAATCTGTCTGCCAATGCAGATGAGAGGCAACAGACATGGATTTGATCCCTGGTCAGGAAGATTCCCTGGAGTAGGAAATGGCAACCTGCTCCAGTATTCTTTCCTGGGAAATCCCATGGACAGAGGAGAGTGTCAGGTTACAGTCCATGGGGTCGCAAAGAATCAGACATGACTGAGGGACTGAGCACACACAGTCAATTACGATGCCATATCCATACAAGGAGAGCCCTATAATGGACAGAACTATGAGAGAATGCATTTTTATAGTCTTAAGTACCCAGTTTGTGATACTTTGCTATGGCAGCCCTGGAAAACTAAAACAGTTATATATTATTATCAATTACTTAATAACTGATAGAAGTGGTCTTTGAGTAGAAATGGAACCTGAAAAAAGAAAACAAATATATAAGTATCTATTGCAACTTCTAAGCTAATAATTTTAAAACACAATTCACTAAGTTAACATTTATATAAATTCTTTGGAAGGAATGATGCTAAAGCTGAAACTCCAGTACTTTGGCCACCTCATGCAAAGAGTTGACTC
Organism: Bos indicus x Bos taurus; assembly: GCF_003369695.1. Lineage (NCBI taxonomy): Eukaryota > Metazoa > Chordata > Mammalia > Artiodactyla > Bovidae > Bos > Bos indicus x Bos taurus. The sequence goes on along the minus strand of NC_040083.1, from coordinate 18,712,001 downwards.
ATTGGAAAAGACTCCAATGCTGGGAGGGATTGGGGGCAGGAGGAGAAGGGGATGACAGAGGATGAGATGGCTAGATGGCATCACCGACTCAATGGACATGAGTCTGAGTGAACTCCGGGAGTTGGTGATGGACAGGGAGGCCTGGCGTGCTGCAATTCATGGGGTTGCAAAGAGTTGGACACGACGGAGTGACTGCACTGAACTGAACTGAAATTTAGTGAAATATATGTGATTTCTTCTTTAAAATATTGAAATTAACACTGATAAAAGCCTAATAATATGCTCTCATAAGAACATATATTGTGTTTCTTAGATTATTCCAGCATTTACAGTGATATACTTTTTTGATAAATATTTACTGACCATCAATATGCTTTCAGGCACTGCTCTAGACACTGTATATACAACAGTTTTAAAAACATAGAAAAATATCTTTCCTGGTGGGGCTTCAATATGATGAAAGCAGAAAGATAATAAAATAAATAAATAAAATATATAGTATGTCAATGGTGATAAGAGTAATGGAGGAAATTTAAGAGAGACAAGGATTTCCAAAAGTGTGGCTTAATTTTTCAACCTAAGTTTTACTAGGCAGGTAGATTTGAACAGACTTGAAGGGCAAGAGGGAGAGGACCATGCAGTTCTGGGTGATGCACTCGGGCACACATTTGAGGGAGAGATTATACCACATGTGTGACTAGCGGACTGGGCAGCGTTTCAGCTAGACAAGAGTGCTAAGTTAGTTCATATTAGTTAAAGGATACACATGTCAATGATACACTTTCGAAGTCAGTAAAAGATAAAGAGCCTTTTCTCTGAGGAAGATATGGCAGTCACTGTTTTAACATGGCCAAATGTGAGTCAGAATTGTTGGGTGACACCATGTACGGAAAATAAAAAGGCAAAGACACAGTAAACCTACCTTAAATTTGATCAATCCCTGAGTTTCTTAGTTGCTGAGCAAATAAATTCATTTTCTATTACTATAGTGTAGCCCAATTTGAGTTGGATTTGAGTCACTTGCAGTTAGGAAATAAAAAATACTTTAACTGATCCATTGAATAATGCTGACTCTTGTAAATGCAAATCATACAGTTACCCTGAATCCTGTCTATATGATCATTTCACCTTCGTTTGCCCTTGTGCATTAAAGAATTACATATCCTAAAAAGGCATAAAAGATTTTTATAGGGAATGTATAGCAATTCATATCTACAAAAAGTTACATGAGAATAATATGCCACTCAGTGCATTACTATGTTTTTGTCTTTAGCAATATTCAAGCTTTAATTTTAAATTAACCAAGTATTGTTTCCAACATCCCCTGTGAATACAAAGATATTGAACAAAGAAAAAAGTACACAATAATGGCTCTCTTTGAGACATATTTATTAGTTAAATTAGTCTATGTATACTCTTTCCACTCTACCACCCAAGAAGAGTAAAAAATCTTTGAGCATCTACCTTAAAGTCCGTTTCCTCCTTGAGCCAATTCTGCTAAATTCCTTCTGCTTTCTCCATTTTTCTTTCATAGTATGATCTTTTTTCCTGTCATGTTGCTATTTGTTGTTCATAAATTCCAAGGCATAACCAGTGCATGCAAATCACAATGTTTTTATGAGAAGAGGGGTTTAGTGCCAGTACAAAGATTTATGACACCATATATTTTTTTACTTGCTATTAGTCACATAGGCATTTTAATGTTGAGATTAATTTTTAATAACTCTTCCATTTGCATCTCTGGACTTATTGATTTGAAACGTCATGGTGGTGATCATATCTTTTCATAGTCAAAGGAACTTTAAATAAGCCTTTCCCATAAGACCACACATTTCATATAGTCATATTCACTGAGCTGAAAAATGCTTTGTTGTTTTGAAAATTATCAGAGTGGACATATTATGTGAATGATCAAAATTCTACTTAATTTTGAAGAGGCTGTGTAATATCATTTGACAATAGGAAGAAAGAAACTCATTTTATCTTTTCTTGGTATTTAAAATCACAAGCAAAATAAATGCAAAAGGCTATAGCTTAGTAAGACCCAGTTTATTTAAGAATGTAGAGACATCATTGTGTACCTTCTTTTATTATACTCACTCGAACAAAAATGAACTCTTATTTTTTAAAGTTACCAACATAATATGGGTCAATAAAACAATTAAGATCCTTCTAGAGAATCCCAGGGACGGGGGAGCCTGGTGGGCTGCTGTCTATGGGGTCGCACAGAGTCAGACACGACTGAAGCGACTTAGCAGCAGCAGCGGCAGCAGTGGTATATTCTTAAATTTATTTCTCCATGGAATTTGGCATGCAAAACTTATATTTAAATGGAGAAATAAACAAATAAAAATGAAGCAATTAGAAGCCAGTGTACACACACACACACAAAAATTATCATGAAAACTTTTTAAAAAGTTTAAAAATATCTGACTGTCTAAATATCTAACAGCTGTGAGTGATTAATGGTGCATTCATGAAATGACATATTATGCAGTTTTTCAGTATATGCTATAGAATAACATTAGTGACAAAAAATCACATTTGAGGTTAAAGTATCATTGATACTTGAAAGGAGGAATGTATATATGTATGTGCAGAGAACACTATTGTAATCCATTATAGTATGCTATAGTATGTTAGTAATCATTATCGCTTGGTGGTATGATTGCAAATGCTTTTATGTCATTATAATTTATTCATACTTTCTATGTTAATATTGGATAAATTACCTTAAAATGTATATACTCATAGGCAACTTGAGGGATATACAGTAAGAAATAATAAATCCTTACATTTAAGGAGCATGAGAAGAAGGATGATCTATGAAGCTGCACAGAAATGGAATAAACTCCTTTTAGAGGTATCTTCTTTCTGTAGTACTGTTTTTTTTTTTCTTTTTAAAAAAATTAATTTATTTATTTTAATTGGAGGCTACTTACTTTACAATATTGTAGTGGTTTTTGCCATACATTGACATGAGTCAGCCATGGATGTACATGTGTTCCCCATCCTGAACCCTCCTCCTACCTCCCTCCCCATCCCATCCCTCAGGGTCATCCCAGTGCACCAGCCCTGAGCACCCTGTCTCATGCATCGAATCTGGACTGGCAATCTATTTCACATATGGTAATATACATGTTTCAATGCTATTCTCTCAAATCATCCCACCCTCACCTTCTCCCACAGAGTCCCAAAGTCTGTTCTGTACATCTGTGTCTCTTTTGCTGTCTCGCATATAGGGTCATTGTTGCCATCTTTCTAATTTCCATATATATGTGTTAATTTTTAATTTTGTATTGGGGCATAGTTGATTAACAATGTTGTGATAGTTTTAGACGCCACAGCAAAGTGATTTAGTTATACATATACATGTACTGGGGCTTCCCTGGTGGCTCAGACAGTAAAGCGTCTGCCTGCAATGCTGGAGACCCAGGTTCGATCCCTGGGTCGGAAAGATCCCCTGGAGAAGGCAATGGCAACCCACTCCAGTATTCTTGCCTGGAGAATCCCGTGGACAGAGGAGCCTGGTAGGCCACAGTCCACGGGGTCGCAAAGAGTCGGCCACTACTGAGCGACTGCTTCACTTATTCATGTATTATTTCCCGACTTCTTTTCCTATTTAGGTTGTTATATAATATTGAGCAGAGTTCCCTATGCTGTCTATCCAATAGATCCTTGTTAGTTATCCATTTTATATATAGCAGTCTGTACATCTCAATCCCAAACTCCCTAACTATCCGTCTTCTACCCTTCCCCCCAGTAGCCATAAGTTTGTTCTCTGAGTCTGTGAATCTGTTTCTAACCTAGTCATTAAGTGCAAGATCATTAAAACTCATTTTTATGACATATCATATTAAATAATTCAGAAAGTTTTCAAAAACTGAGCAACCTAGCTGTTATTAAAAAAAGTATATTTCCCTATGCTTTTTAATGTTCCTGTCAACTTTTTTAAGAAAACAAATATACTTGATACTTTTATTAAAGTGAGATAGTGAAATAGAATTGACTTAAACCCTGTTTCATTGTATCAATAAATAATATTCATGAACTGATAAATGATGAAGATATATAAAGTTCAATATATGTCAGAAAAAAGTCATTTCCCCCCAAATTGCCTTTTTTATATTTCCTGTTTATGTATCAAAACATGTAATTATTAATATTTTTGATTCATTGGCTATGCTTTGTAAATGAAATAGTGATTTAAGTTACAAGAATTTTATTTTAATAGTATCGGGAATTTTAAAAAATGACTGTGCATATTAATGTTTAAAAGAAGTAGGAAAAATGATGGATATTGTGACAGACCCTTTAATGGATTTTATCAATGGAATCAGGGTTTCTAGCATACATGTGGGAAGAAAATTCTGTGCTAAGATTGGAAACTTTGTCCAGCTTTTGTAAAACTTTGCTCCAGAACACTTCATTCTTTGACAATAAGCAAGCCTGTCACCCAAGTTACAGTAAATCTGAATCTAGAATGACTAAAAGAGCCTCCCTAAATCAAGGTATTTCAATGCGTATGTGTTGAGGTGAGAGTGAGGTGATCTTTAATCTTGGCAATGTGTGGATTCATGATATGTGAGGGGTTATGTTCTTTTTTTGAAAAATGATAAAAAGAATGGCAAAAATGATAAAAAGGAAAAAGGAAGAAGAGGGACTGTTTTATGCCAGTTATCAGACAAATCAAATTTAGAAAAAAACAGTATGAAAGGTGAAGATTTGAAAATTGATTCCCTAAATATTCACTTTGATGTGAGGCTTTTGAACTGTGGTGTTGGAGAAGACTCTTGAGAGTCCCTTGGACTGCAAGGAGATCCAACCAGTCTGTTCTGAAGGAGATCAGCCCTGGGATTTCTTTGGAAGGAATGATGCTAAAGCTGAAACTCCAATACTTTGGCCACCTCATGCGAAGAGTTGACTCATTGGAAAAGACTCTGATGCTGGGAGGGATTGGGGGCAGGAGGAGAAGGAGACGACAGAGAATGAGATGGCTGGATGGCATCACCGACTCGATGGACGTGAGTCTGGGTGAACTCCGGGAGTTGGTGATGGACAGGGAGGCCTGGCGTGCTGTGTTTCATGGGGTCGCAGAGTCGGACACGACTGAGCAACTGAACTGAACTGAACTGAAATATTCACTTGGCAATATTTCCATGGTATAATACCATGTGTGTGGTATATACCATATGGTATAATACCAGTGTGAAGACTTGCTCATAAGGTTAAGAACACCCAGAGCTGTTCGTACCTGCAATTTATGTTAAGAGAAACTGATTAGCAGTCATACTTTAGGTCAATGTTTTTCTAATTATGTATCTTTATTATATCATTAAATTGCTTTGGTAAATCTCATGTAAATATATTATAATTATGATAATTTGAAATAGAAAATATCAAAATACAGAGTTTGTCATAGTAAGAATAAGCATTAGTTTGGAAAATTTGTTACTGGGAAATTTGATTTTATATATGTGTATATGTACACATGCACATACATATAGATATATAGATATACGTAGTAGATTATATTGTGAAATATATTTCTTACTACGTATAATATTCAAAGACTATCAATGCAAATACCTGATTCCTTAGGCAGTAAAATATAGATTAATACTCAGTTTTCATCATATGGCTGTGAAATTCATCTCAGAATACTTTTCTTATTTTTTTTTCTCTCTCTCTCTATATGACAAGCGCAAAAAACTGAAATTTAAACAAACTGACCTTAGGGCTAATATACAGAATGGGTTATGAGAATCTCATTTTGCAAGAACCAGTTTACCTAGTTGATGTTTTTAAAATAATCTTAGTGGCAAGGAAAATCAAATGAGGTGCCTGAGACAGGTTAAAATCAAATGAGGTGCCTGAGACAGGTTAAAATTTTACAAAGAGCACAGTAAGTTGAAGCAAACCTTGTAACACAAGGTCACTTGGCTTAGTGTTGCATGCTATTTAAACAATTCTTATATACAGATGTCTGCAGGACTTTTCAGTAATGATGACTGACAATAATTTTCCTGCCTCTGTTTTCCAATTGTGGTACTCATATAAACCAAAAAGAATTGTAAAAATTTAAATATACTGGAAACTGGTGAAAAACTGCAGAATCCCAGAAGGAGTTCTCACTATCCAAAGAAAGAAAAAAAGGTGAGGAGTGAAGGATGAGAAAGATAAGTAACAGGCTGCCCATTACAGATAAATTCTATCTATTGGAATTACACCACATTATTGCCTCCTGTAATCCCAGTATTTGCTTACAAGATTTGCTTACCCCTGCCCATAGCAATGGGCTTCCCTGATGGCTCAGATGGTGAAGAATCTGCCTGCAATGAAGGAGACTGGGGCTCGATGCCTGGGTCAGGAAGATCCCTTGGAGAAGGAAATGGCAACCCACTCCAGTATTCTTGCCTGGGAAATCCCATGGACAGAGGAGCCTGGCAGTTTACAGTCCATGGGGTCGCACACAGTGGGACACGGCTGAGCATGAATGCACACCCACACCGATAGCAATACCCATAGATACGTACACATATATCTCAAATCAATAGATCTCGAAGTACAGTTTTCTCAATAATATAAAGTGTATCTACTAGTAAAACAAATTTTAAAAAGGATTTTAATGTAGTGTGGGGAATACCAAAGGAAAGTAGATATTCTGCTGTTGGATAACACATAGCCGTCAATGAATCAGTCCTCTTTTCTCAGCATAGAGCATGGGGACCAAACAATTAATGAGTATATGAACATACATATGAAGAAGTGCAATGCATGAACATAGGGGTGAATGTATCCTTTTGAATTACAGTTTTTTTTTTTGCTTTTTTCCTGAATATATGCCCAGGAGTGGGATTGCTGGATCATAAGGTAATTCTGTTTTCAGTTTTCAGAGGAACCTCCATACTGTTTTCCATAGTAGGTGTACCAACTTACATTCCATCAAAAGAGTAGGAGGATTCCCTTTTCTCCACATCCTTTCTACTATTTGCTATTTGTAGACTTTTTAATGATGGCCATTCTGACTAGCAGTACCTCATTGTAGCTTTGATTTGCATTTCTCTAATGATAAGCAATGTTGATCATCTTTTCATGTGCCTTGTAGCCATCTGTGTTTCTTCTTAGGAGAAATGTGTATTTAGGTATTCAACCCATTTTTCATTTTGTTTGGCTGAGTTGTATGATCTGGTTGTATGTTTTGGAAATTAACCCCTGTTGGCCACATCATTTGCAAATATTTTCTCCCATTCTGTATGTTGTCTTTTAATCTTGTTTATGGTTTCCTTTGCTGTGCAAAAGCTTGTAAGTTTGATTAGACCTCATATATTTATTTATTTATCTTTATTTCTAGTGTCTTGGAACACTGACCCAAGAGAATACTGGTACTATTTATGTCAGAGAATGTTTTGACTATGATCTCCTCTAGGAATTTTATGGTATTATGGCTCATGTTTAAGTCTTTAAGCCATGTTGAGTTTATTTTTGCATATGTTAAGAGAGCATGTTCTAGCTTTACTGATTAACATGTAGCTGTACAACTTTCCCACCATCACTTGATGAAGAGACTGTCTTTTGCCCATTGTATATTCTTGTCTCCTTTGTTGAAGATTAATTGATCTTAGGTATGTGGGTTATTTCTGGGCTCTCTATTCTGTTCTATTGATCCGTATGTCTGTTTTTCTGCCAGTACTATGCTATTTTTATTAGTATAGCTTTGCAGTATTGTCTGAAGTCTGTGAGGGTCATACCTTCTGCTTTGTTCTTTTTCCTCAGGATTGTTTGGGCAATCCTGGGTCTTTTATGATTCCATATATATTTTAGGTTTATTGTTTCTAGTTCTGTGAAAATGTCATGGGCAATTTGGTGGGGACCACATTAAATCTGTAGATTTCTTGGATAGTATGGCTATTTTAATAATATTAATTCTTCCCATCCAAGAACATAGGATATCTTTCCATTTGTTGGAATCATCTTTAATTTCTTTTATTAATGTTTTACAGTTCTTTCACGTCCTTGGTCAGGTTTAGTCCTAAAGTGGGAGGTTGAGGTTAGCCAATGTAAGCTTTTGCATATACGTATATAGGTAATTGTTGTTAGTTTATATTAGTTTATAATTGTTGTTATACATATATAGAATTGTTAGTTGTTGTTAGTCCATTATATACATATAATATATAAGGTCCTGCTGTACAGCACAGAGAAATATATTCAGTATCTTATGAGAAATCATAAAAATAATTTTAAAGGAATATATACATATATACATAAAACTGAATCACTTTGCTGTACAGCAGAAATTAATACAACACTGTAAATCAACTATACTTCAATGTTAAAAGATAAAGTGAAAAAAAAAGGGAAAGAGATATTCTTAACAGTAGAATATGGGTAGTAGAATATGGGAATAACATAATAATGGGCTTCCAGAATAGAGACCATGAATAGGTATATTAAAAGGGTGATCAACAATGTCAATCTTGAGTTCATAAATAAGCTATTTTATTTAGGAAAGAAATAGTCATGATAAAAAAAAAAAAATCTTAGTTATTTGCATGCTTCTTCCAATCAAGAATTAGGCTGTCAAGAGAGATTCAATGAGAGTGTTTGTAAAGGCCTGCAAGTTTTTCCTAAATCTCTTCACATGGCTCATAAAATAAAGAAATAATGTGTTACGTAACATTCTTATTTGTAAAAAGTCACTTTTTGTCTTCAGAAAACCTGAGTAAACTAAATATATTTGTTTCACATCTTTAGACAGTATAATTGCAATTCAAATTTGTTAACATTTATATTTCATGAACATTGGTTTTTCTATCTTTGCTAAAGATAAATATGAACTAGTTATATGTAATAATTTGCCTATGAGGCAATGTCAAAAGACAGTACTATTTTATATAGCTAAGTGGATTATTAATATATACATAAACAACAATCATCTTTCAGTGTCAGTGGTCTTATTTTAAGTACAATGATACTTATTGTGTTTTTAATATAGTGTATAGACTATACTTTCCAAATTTCTGTAATTTAAAAAAAATTTTGTAATTTACCTTGATTTTTTTCCCCTGTATTTTGGATGAATCACAATAATTACAGTTCTTCTTAATAGTATTAAAATAAAGTAGTCTTAATATGTATGAAAATCACATACATTTTTATGCATTGTTTCTGGGCATATTTCCAATAACTTACAGCTTTAGTAAAAGTTATTAATTTCAGAATGTTCCCATGTATTTATTTCCCTGGTAGCTCAGACACTAAAGAATCCACTTGCAATGCAGGAGACCCAGGTTTGATCCCTGGGTCAGGAAGATCCCCTGCAGAAGGGAAAGGCAACCCACTCCAGTATTCTTGCCTGGAGAATTCCATGAAAGAGGAGCTTGGTGGAATACAGCCCATGGGGTCACAAAGAATAGGATACAACTGAGTGATGAACTTACACCTTCACTTTTTTCTTTTTCCCATGTATTTATATCCTTGAACTCCTGTCACATGGAATAGTTTATTTTTACATTAAAGATAGAGATACACACACACACACACACACACACACATACATATATATTCTATTCATTTATATGACATAAGGCTAATAGTTGCAAACAATTAGCTAACCCTTATAAAACTAGCATTTATATTAGTAAAAAACTATCAAAATAAAATTGATCTTTGTATTTCACAAGACAAAATACATGTCACAGTTTTGATTTAAAATATATGTGAAACACCCAAAAACATACACATGCATCATGGAACATAAACTGTGAAGACAGTGGTAGGGATCAGAGGTAAAGAATAAATAAAATCACAGCAGACATGAAAGGGGTCCACCTCTGTGTGAAAGTCAGCCCCATGGATATCTAATGCACTGGATGTACTGGGGATTGGGTCTAAATACATATTTTCTGTAGAATTTAGTATTGAATGTAGCCTTATGTACAATAAGATCAAGGATGCTTTCTTCATCTCATTCTGCCTTTTAAAGTCACCAAATATAGGAGAATAAGAATTTCATAGATATGGAAATATCAGTTGGAGAGAATTTTACCCTTTTCAAAAATAGATATGCACACCAATATTCAACACCTTCAATAAAAAAAATCCTATTTTCAGCTCTAATAAACCCCCATTAAATCGCAGTAATCATGTGCTAGAGAACAGGTGTTTTAAATCACTAAATTTGGAAGTGGAGTGAAGTTGAGGAGCATGTTGGAAGCTTTTCATTGGCTGAGTCTGACTGCAGTTTCCATGGCAATTCCACATTTACCCTGGTTCCCAAATCTTCTTCTCACTCTTTCAAAATGCAGTGGAAAATACTATTTAGTGTGAGGAGAACAAATTGGGTCAAATTATCATCATTTATGTAGCTAGAAACAGGAATAGGAATAAAGAGAACCATGTGTGGACTCTCCTTTACAATTTGCTCACATTTTATTTCATCTATATTCATTTATGCATAATGTCTACACCCTCTGCTGTTAATCAACATATGTTACAAAAGAAAAATATCCATAGGGCAACAGCTTGTTACAATAACCATCATTTATGGAGAGAAAATGCCAGTCATATGAGTGGTGTTTGTGCCTAGAGTCTTACATATTTGTTATTGTTCAGTCACTCAGTCGTGTCCGACTCGTTGCAAGCCCAAGGACTGCAGCTTGGGCTTCCCTGTCCTTCACCATCTGCCAGAGCCTGCTCAAATTCATGTCCATTGAGTTGGTGATGCTATCCCACAGTCTTGTCCTCTGTCATACTCTTCTCCTCCTGCTTTCAATCTTTCCCAGCATCAGGGACTTTTCCAATGAGTCAGCTCTTCCCATCAGGTGGCCAAATTATTAGAGCTTCAGCTTCAGCATCAGTCCGTCCAATGAATATTCAGGACTCCTTTCCTTTAGGATGGATTGGTTTGATTTCCTTGCAGTCTAAGGGACTCTCAAGAGTCTTCTCCAACACCACAGTTCGAAAGCATCAATTCTTTGGCACTTAGCCTTCTTTGTGGTCCAACTCTCACATCCATACATGATTACTGGAAAAACCATAGCCTTGACTAGACAGACCTTTGTCGGCAAAGTAATGTCTCTGCTTTTAAATATACTGTCTAGGTTGGTCATATCTTTTCTTGCAAGGAGCAAATGTCTTTTAATTTCATGGCTGCAGTCACCATCTGCAGTGATTTTAGAGATCAAGAAAAAAAAGTCTTTCACTGTTTCCGTTATTTCCCCATCTATTTGCCATGGAATGATGGGACCGGATGCCATGATCTTTGTTTTCTGAATGTTGAGTTTTAAGCCAGTTTTTTCACTCTCCTCTTTCATTTTCATCAAGAGGCTCTATAGTTCCTCTTCACTTTCTGCCATAAGGGTGGTGTGCAGAATATCTGAGTTTATTTCTCCTGGCAATCTTGATCCAGCTTGTGCTTCATCCAGCCCGGCATTTTGCATGATGTACTCTGCATATAAGTTAAATAAGCAGGGTGACAGTATACAGCCTTGACATACTCCTTTCCCAATGTGGAATCAGTCAGTCCTTTGTTCCGTGTTTGGTTCTAACTATTGCTTTTTGACCTGCATATAGATTTCTCAGGAGGTAGATCAGGTGGTCTGGTATTCCCATCTCTTGAAGAATTTTCTAGTTTGTTGTGATCACACAATCAAAGGCTTTGGCATAGTCAATAAAGCAGAAGTAGATGTTCCTCTGGAACTCTCTTGCTTTTTCTGCCAGTGGATGTTGGCAATTTGATCTCTGGTTACTCTGCATTTTCTAAATCTAGCTTGAACATCTGGAAGTTCTCGGTTCATGTACTGTTGAAGCCTCATTTGGAGAATTTTGACCATTACTTTGCTAGCGTGTGAGATGAGAGCAATTGTGTGGTAGTCTGAACATTCTTGGCATTGCCTAGAAAATACTGTTTTAGAAAAGGCAGTGAGAGTTATCAAGGTAGAAAATTATTTCATAGGGTTCCTCTATCTGGGACTTTTCCTGTGTATCCTCCATCATTGTGGCTGACACCACTTGTTTCTGTTTTCAGCAATAAGTACCTAGTTATTCAGAGAGGCTGAATGTACATTCTCTGTCTTGGGAAGTGGGGTCTAGGAGCATAGAAACTCCAAAGATTTTTTGTGTTTTTTTTTTCTTTTTAATTGAAGGATAGTTGTTTTACAGTATTGTGTTGGCTTCTACCAAACATCAATATGTATCAACCATAGGTTTACTTATGTCCCCTCCCATTTGAACATCCCTCCCACCTGCTTCCCCATCCTAAGAACTCCAAAGTTTTGATAGTCAGTATCTCATGCCATCTTAGAACTTTGTGGAGGTGGATCTAAAAGTAATGATAAAAGTGAGCTGTTAGCTTATCTTACTTCAGCCAAATAGTTTCCCCATAAAGTCTAATATCAACACTGTGATCTCTGGAACTAAAATGCAAGACATAGAGCAGCAAACTTACATTCCATTTCCTAATAGAGTTCCGATCCTGAACCTCTATCTCTGCTAACCTTTCTTATTCAGAGCCAACAACCATATTTAACCATTTCACATCCTTTCTATATTTTCCCTGGGCCATGTCCTTCTCTTGGTATTTTCCAGAACTAGAAGCTGGTGTTTTACCAAGTCCCAAGTTTTACCACCTCATAATAGTTATTCCAAAAAGGGAGAGGTATAAAAAGGCACAACAAGACAGGGCTTTTACAATTCCTACTCCCTAACAATGAGAGGTTTTATACTCCAGCCCTAAGGAAGGGGATGTGTTATTCCATCTTTTAAGGAGCCCCCCCTTATGTTTCCTCTAAAAAGAGACTTGAGGAATTCAGGGAGGATATTTATAATGAATAAGAGAGTCTTCCATTCTTAGCAGACTTGTCTGCCTGTAGTTAAAGACTATCCAAAGGCAACAATTCATTCTTCCTTAATTCTGCTTCCTTAACAATTTACCTAATTTTATCTATGTCGTCCCAGGTGGCACCAGTGGTAAGGAATCCTCCTGCCAATGCAGGAGACACAAGAAATGTGAGATCCCTGGGTCAGGAAGACTCCCTGGAGAAGGGGAATGGCAGCCCATTCTAGTATTCTTGTATGGAAAACCCCATGTGCAGAGGAACCTGCTGGGCTGCAGTCCATGGGGTCACAAAGAGTCAGACACGACTGTGCAGATATGCACATATTTACACACTCATGTGTGCGTGCATGCACACACACACACACACACACACACACACACACACAACTGATGCACATAGCCTTCTCAGAGCAGCTAATTTGAGGGCTCTTAGGGAAGTATTGGGAGCACAATGGCTGGAGGAAAGCTTGGGTGGGATTCTTATATCCCCTCAACTCTCCACAAATACCGACAGAACCACACCTTACTGAGAACTTGTCCTTGTAAGAATATCAAGGTTCCATGAACATATAGAGATCCCTGAAGGACTCTCTCATCATTCTGCATGTGTAGCTGCATGAGAGATTCCAAGTAAAGCAATATTGCAAATGTGATTTATTATAATCCATTATAGGTCTGAGATTTTATGGCACTTCAATACATACTGCAATTATGTTGTTTAGGTCTCTGTGCTGAAGTTATTTTATTGCATATATCTTTTCCACATTATTTTCTATAAAGTCCAGGAAGGCAAGACATTAGTTTATGTTTTGTTTGTTTTAATTTTCATTCTGTGTGTCTGGATCCATTCAACAAACATTCATTTAGCAAGTTCTATAGGACAAACAGGTTTCCCTGATGGCTCAGATGGTAAAGAATCTCCCTGCAATATGGGAGATCTTGGTTTGATCCTTGGGTTGGGAAGATCCCCGGAGAAGAGAATGGCTACCCACTTCAGTATTCTTGCCTGGAGAATTCCATGAACAGAGGAGCCTGGCAAGTTACAGTCCATGGGGTCACAGAGAGTCAGACACAACTGAGTGACTACTACTATAGAACAAACACTTAGCAAAAAGATAAATACAATATGATCCCTTCTCTCTAGAATTTCAAACTGGTGAGCCATTTGGGCACTTACTGTGTACCAGAGGAGTCACTGTTTCTCAATTACACATTTACCTTAAGGAGGAAAAGTTTTATCCCATTTTACATCATAGAAACTAAGAATCAAAGAGAATTCCAATCAAGTGGTTTCCAGAAGAAATCTTAGGTAAGGATGGGATGCTTATAAAGAGAAATCTAAAAATCCATCTACTATACAGAAAAGGAAAATGTGATTCAGAAAAGTTAAAAAAAAAACCAGATCAAAAAAGAAAAGTCTAGAGAAAAATATCAGGGAAAAAAAATGAGCCAAATGAATTATCTGAAGTTCTTGCTTTATTTTACATGCTGTGTGCTAAGTTGTCTCAGCTGTGTCCAACTCTTTGCAACCCTATGAACTGTAGGCTGTGGACCCCAGGCTCCTCTGTCCATGGGATTCTCCAAACAAGAATATTGGATAGGGTTGCCATGGTCTCCTCCTTCCCCGCTCTGGGATCAAATCCATGTCACTTACATCGCCTGGATTGGCAGGTGGGTTCTTTACCACTAGCGCCACCTGGGAAGCCCATTTCACATGCTACCAAGATAGTAAATTGGCAGATAGAAAGCTCTTCTGAGAAACACGCTGGTAATTAAGCAAGAACCTTAGTGTATGGGTCTGTTTAACCCAGATCTATGTCAAAGTTGTGAAATGAAACAGGAGATATTTCTCAAAAATCTTTGTCTTTAGGTAGTGTTTTCCCACCATGTAAATAGGTTGCCAAAGGGATATCACCTTTTATTTCCTGTGTAACTCACTGACACGTATTTGAGCAAAGAATTCTACTTATTTTACAACTTAGTAATGAAATAAGAAATTATAAATGCTATTTATTCCATTGCTACTACTATTACCCAGTGATGGTGCCATACCAAAAATGTGTATATATTTTTCTATTATTCTGTATTTATTCCTTTTTTAATTGGAGGATAATTGCTTTAAAATTTTGTGTTGATTTCTGCTGTACAACAATGTGAATCAGCCATAAATATACATATGTCCTGTCCCTCTTGAGCCTCCCTCTCACCCAGCCCCTCATCTCACCCAAACCCTCATCTCACCCAACCCCTCATCCCACCCCTGTAGGTCATCACAGAGCACCAGGCTGTGCTCCCTGTTGTATAGCAGTTTCCACTAGCTCTCTATTTTACACGTAGTGAAGTACATATTTCAGTGCTACTTCCTCTCAGTTTGTCCCGCCCTCTCCTTCCCCCACTGTGTCCACAAGCCTGTTCTCTATGTCTGTGTCTCTATTCTGCCCTGCAAACAGGTTCATGGTATCATTTTTCTACATTCCATATATGAGTTAATATACAATATTTTTCTCTCTCTGTCTTTCTTCACTCTGTATAATAGGCTTTAGGTTCAGCCACCTCAGTTCACCTGACTCAAACTCACTCCTTTTTATGACTGAGTAATATTCCATTGTATATACGTACCACAGCATCCTTATCCATTCATCAAAAATGTATATCTTCAAACCTTGTTATTTCAGAACTCTTTGTGCTGTCCAGAGATCTAAGATTGAAGATCAATTAAATTTCTCTTTTTTGAAAAGTCAATATTAATGCCACTGTTTCATCCTAATTTATGAGGGGCAGTATGAGATCTTTATTATGTCTGAGCTAGTATCTCTTAAAGAGTAATAATAATATTTTCATATATTTATATTTATTTTATAGAACTAAGAAGTTTTAGATTCTTTACAACTTTCCCCTTTTTTCTTTCTTTTTGTTTTTCTCAACTAATTGATTTTTATTTTTTTTAAATTTTATTTTATTTTTAAACTTTACATAATTGTATTAGTTTTGCCAAATATCAAAATGAATCCGCCACAGGTATACATGTGTTCCCCATCCTGAACCCTCCTCCCTCCTCCCTTCCCATACCATCCCTCTGGGTCATCCCAGTGCACTAGCCCCAAGCATCCAGTATCGTGCATCGAACCTGGACTGGCAACTCATTTCTTACATGATATTTTACATGTTTCCATGTCATTCTCCCAAATCTTCCCACCCTTTCCCTCTCCCACAGAGTCCATAAGACTGTTCTATACATCAGTGTCTCTTCTGTCACCTCCCCCATAATTGCTCCCACTTATTAATAT
This sequence comes from Bos indicus x Bos taurus, assembly GCF_003369695.1. Taxonomy (NCBI): domain Eukaryota; kingdom Metazoa; phylum Chordata; class Mammalia; order Artiodactyla; family Bovidae; genus Bos; species Bos indicus x Bos taurus. Next base: position 18,695,873 of record NC_040083.1, on the reverse strand, counting down.
GCACTGTGTTGAAATCAGCTTCCAAGGTGGCTCAGTGGTAAAGAATTTGCCTGCCAATGCACGAGCTGCAGTTGGTGTGAGTTCAATCTCTGCATTGGGAATATCTCCTAGAGGAGGAAATGGCAACTCTCTCCAGTATCCTTGCTGGGATAATCTCATGAACAGAGGAGCCTGGTGGACTACAGTCCATGGGGTTGCAAAGAGTTGGACACGACTGAGAACAGACACACATGTTGAAAGCAGCAAGCTAAGTATACACCATTTACCTCCTCACATCCTGCTTGTGTACGATTAGTAAAGTTTCTCTTCCCATTATCAGGGAGGCACTACAATGAAGGGAAAAGAGCAGGGTCTGAATTTAACTCACCTGAGTCCAGGTCTAATTTTGGCTTCTTCTGTCTGTAAGACTTTATGCAAATTATTTAAACACATGAGCCTCAAATATTTTTAAAAAATCTTCCAAAGTGAATAGCATCACTATTCTCTAAATGTTTTGTGAGAAATTCATGAGACTTCCTGACCTACTGTCAGATCATACAGTTGTTAAATGAATACCTCCCTCTTTTTCCTTAGACCTCACTCCTGGGCCAATGTTTCAGTTTATTAAAGAGCCACTGAATAGGGACTCATGCCCTCTGCTATTTAGAGAAACAAAGGATATTCTGAACCACTAGGGGTGTGCTGGAGCCAGCTGGCAAAGTCGATCAGGTCCCGAGAACGTGCACGGCGGGGCTAAGAAAGAAACTATTCAGCTTTTACCTAGCCCAAGCTCTTTAAAGTATGAAGTTGACCCTGATCTTGTATGTGAGACAGTCTGTTTTAAAGCATCAGAGAATTTGGCTCTCAGTATTTATCTACTGAATCTAAAATTACAACCACTAGATTCTGTAGAAAGGGGATTTTACTAGCTCTCTGACTTTAGGGAAGAAACATAGTCAATCTGTATAGTTTTCTAATGAGTAAAATGAGATATTAGGTTATATCAAGCAGGTCATGGTGGAAACCCATGGTACTGCTGCTCCCTCCAGAGTCTCTAATAGAAACATTTGATCCATTACAAAGCTCCCTCCTTCTGGGACAGGGCCTCAAAATTCTGTTTAACACAACTTTTGTGTTGGGGATGTAATTTGATTGTTATTTGTTAGTGCTTGGGTTATATATTTCCTTATCTGCCTTCCATTCTTTAATTGCACATTCTATGATTATTATTAAAATTAGACCCATTTGTTATCCTATGTTAGAGTTACATCCTCAAGAGTCAATTGAGTGCTTTTGTCTCTTTGTTCCAGCCTACTGTGCTTTTTCATTATTTTGTTTGCTCTCTAAATATAAAGATTATTAGCCATAAAGCAGTCAACATTTGGAGAATGGTTGCCAAAAATCATCATTAGTTTTATAACCAATGATCTATAGTCCTTCTAGCAGTTAATTAGACATACCAATCCATGCTTATGAAAATAATAAAACCATGTCTTATAAAGAGGAAAAATGCTTGTTTTTTTCCCCTATAGAATGATATTCAAATAACTGAAACAGTGATATCAAATCACTGTGATATAAATTTTAACAAGGGTAAGAACCGCTTAGAATTCATCTTTGATATGTGTCCTCTATAGTTTCTAACCTTCTCATTTAAGCTATCTTTCTATTGAACTTCCTTAAGTTTTAAGCTTAGGATCAGAATCATCAGAAGGGGTCAATGTTGGGGTCCCGCAGTTTAGTCCTGGCTTGTTCCTATCCCCTGTACAGTTCCGTGCATTTTGACAACTGTCACGTGGCCACCATGACAGTATCCTAAAAGTACTCACATTGCCTTAAAATGTTTCACACTTTAGCTATTTCCCCTACCCTTGCAAAACTCTGGGCAGAATTGCTATTTTTATTGCCTCTATAGTTTCACCCTTTCCAGAATGTCAAATATTTGGAATCATGTAGTATACAGCCTTTATAGACTATCCTTTTTAACTTACCAATATGGATTTCAAGTTCTTCTATATCTTTTCATGACTTGATATATCATTTCTTTTGATCAGAAACATGTGCCATTGCATGGATATACCATAGTATTGATGCATTCATCTATTGAAAGGCTTCTTGGTTGTTTCAGTATAAACACTCATGATTAAGTCATACATAAATTTGCGATCAGTATTTTTTGTACATATGACTTTCCAAATAAATCTGATAAATACCTAAGAGTACAACTGCTGAATCATACGGTAGGGTTATATCTGGTTTTGTTAAGAAACTGGCAAATTGTCTTCCAAAGTGGCTGTACCATTTTGCATTTCCACCAGCAATAAATGTAAAATTCTTGCTGTTCTACCTTCTTGTCAACATTTGTATCGATAGGCTTTAGATTTTAGCCATCCTCATAGGTAGGTGTGTAGTGGTATCTCATTTTGTCTCACTTTTCAACTCTTAAAAGTAAATGATGCTGAGCATCTTTTCATAACTTTTTTTACCATCTGTATATCTCCTTTACTGAAATGTTTGTTCAGATCTTATACTCTTTTTTTTTTGTTGTTGTTGTTGTTGTTGGGTTGTTTCCTTATCATTAAATTTTCAAAATTCTTTGTATATATTGGTTAAAAATTCTTTATCAACTAGATAATAGCAAGTATTTTTCCCAGTCTGTGTCTTGTTCTGCCATTCTTTAACAGTGCCTTTGTAGAAGGTTTTTATTTTAACCAAGTCCAGCTTATAATTTTTCCTTTCATGGACTCTGTTTTATGTTGTATCTGACAATGAATCACCTAACTGAAGGTTACCTAGATACACAGGTATCCTGTGATATTTTCTAAAAGTTGTTTAGTTTTTGCAAAAGGAAAAAATAAGTTTATGATATATTTCTAGTTAACTTTTAAAAGAAGTGTAAAACCTTTGCTTTGATTCTTTTATTTTAGTCACATTGCTTTTTTTCTTGGCTAGATAGACTGTTACTAATTTTATATATCTTTTCAAAGAACTTGATTTTTATTTATGGGCTTTCTGCAGTTTTCCTATTTTCAATTTTTTTTTTTTTTAATTCTTTCCTACATTGTACAGTTTCTGTTTGCTTCAGGCTTTATTTTTCTCTTTCTCTCTTGTGGTCTAAGATAGAAGCTTAAGTTATTGGTTTTAGATCCTTCATCATTACTAATAAATGCTTTTAATGCTATAAATTCCCTTTAATAACTATTTTTGCTGCATTCTACAAGTTTTGATGAGCTGTATTTCCATTTTCATTTAATCCAATAAAAGCTGTCTTTTGGGACTTTTTTGACTCATGTTTTATTTAGAAGTCTGTTGTTTAATTTCAAAATGTTTCGGTATTTTCTGTCTTTCTGGTTTTGATTTCTAGTTTAATTCCATTGTGACTTGAAAAAATACTTTGTATGATTTCTGTTTTTAAATGTATTAAGTTTTTGGGGGGCTTGGGTATGGTTTGTTTTGTAGGAAATGCCATGTGAACTTGAGAGGAATGTACATTCTATCCTTTTTTGATTGAATATGCTATAAATATTTATTACATCAAGTTGATTAATAGTGAATTTTTGGTCAAGTATATCCTTTCATACATTCTACCTGTGGACCTTCCAACTACTGAAAGAGGACTGTGAACGCATCCAACCATAGTAGCAGATTTCTTGTTGCATTCCGTCAGTTCTTGTCTCTTGTATTTCAGGACTCCATTATGAGGTGTATGCATATTAAGATTGTTATGTCTTTTTGGAGAATTGAGCCCTTCATTATTATGTATAGCAAAGTCGCTCAGTCGGGTCTGACTCTTCGTGACCCCATTGACTGTAGCCTACCATGCTCCTCTGTCCATGGGATTTTCCAGGCGAGAGTACTGGAGTGGGTTGCCATTTCCTTCTCCAATTATTATGTATACCCCTCTTTATTTCTGATAATTTCCCTGTTCTAAAGTATGCTGTGCTTGGAATTAATACAGCTTCCTTTAATTTACTTTAGCTACTTATTAGGATGGTATCTCTTTTTCCATCCTTTCAATTTTTATCTAAATGTGTCTTTAATGTTTTTTCAGTCAGATAAACTTTGTGTTTAATTGGTGTATTCACATTTAAAGTGATGATTTATATACCTGGATTAATGGCTACTATTTTGTGACTGTTCTCTAATCATTGCAGTTGCTCTTGGTTTATTTTTATATTTTCTTCTCTGTTTCTGCCTTCTCTGATTTTAGGTGGGAATTTTATATAATTCCATTTTCTCTTCTCTCTTAGCATAATAATTATGATGTTGTTGTTCAGTCACTCAGTTGTGTCTGACTCTTGGCAACCCAGTGGACTGTAGCACAGTAGGCTTCCCTGACCATCACCAACTTCTGGAACTTGCTCAAACTCATGTCCATCAAGTTGATGATGCCATCCACCATCTCATCCTCTGTCTTCTTCTTTGCCTTCTGCCTTCAATCTTCCCCAGCATCAGTGTATTTTCCAGAGTAAACTCTTCCATAAGGTTGCCAAAGTATTGGAGCTTCAGCTTCAGCATCAGTCTGTTCAAAAAATATACAGGACTGATTTCATTTAGGATTGACTGGTTTGATCTCCTTTCAGTCCAAGGGATCTCAGCAGTCTTCTCCAACCCAAAAGTTCAAAAGCATCAATTCTTTGGTGCTCAGCCTTCTTTATGGTCCAACTCTCACATCCATACATGACTACTGGAAAAACCATAGCTTTGACTAAATGGATCTTTGTTGGCAAAGTAAAGTCTTTGCTTTTTAAAATGCTGCCTAAGTTTGTCATAACTTTTCTTCCAAGGAGCAAACATCTTTTAATTTCATGGCTGCAGTCAACATCTGCAGTGATGTTGGATATCAAGAAAATAAAGTCTGTCTCTGTTTCTATATTTTCCCCATCTATTTGCCATGAAGTGATAGGACCAGATACCATGATCTTAGTTTTTTTTTAACGTTGAGTTTTAAGCCAGCTTTTTCACTCTCGTCTTTCACATTCATCAAGAGGCTTTAAGTTCTTCTTCGCTTTCTGCCATAAGGGTAGTGTCATCTGCATATCTGAGGTTATTGATATTTCTCAGAGCAATCTTTCTTCCAGCTTGTGCTTCATCCAGTCTGGCATTTCTCATGATGTACTCTGCATATAATTTAAATAAGCAAGGATGATATACACCCTTGATGTACTCCTTTCCCAATTTGGAACCTGTCTGTTGTTTAATGTCTGATTCTAACTGTTGCTTCTTGACCTGCATACAGGTTTCTCAGGAGGCAGGTAGGGTGCTCTGGTATTCCCATCTCCTGAAGAACTGTCCATAGTTTGTTGTGATCCACACAGTCAAAGGCTTTAGCATAGTCAATGAAGCAGAAGTAGATGTTCTTCTGGAATTCTCTTGTTTTTCCTATGATCCAACAGATGTTGGCAATTTGATCTCTTTTTTTCTAAATCCAACTTGAACATCTGGTAGTTCTTGGTTCACATACTGCTGAAGCCTAGTGTGGAGAATTTTGAGCATTACTTTTCTAGCATATGAAATGAGTGCAATTGTGCAGTAGTTTGAACATTCTTTGGCATTGCCTTTCTTTGGGATCAGAATGAAAACTGACCTTTTCCAGTCCTGTGGCCGCTAAGTTTTCCAAATTTGCTGGCATATTGAGTGCTGCACTTTCACAGCATCATCTTTTAAGTTTTGAAATAGCTCAGCTGGAATTTCATCACATCTACTAGCTTTGTTTGTATTGATGCTTCCTAAGGCCCACTTGACTTCACAGTCCAGGATATCTGGCTCTAGGTGAGTGATCACACCATCATGGTTGTCTGGGTCATTAAGGTCTTTTTTGTATAGTTCTCCTGGGTATTCTTGCCACCTCATCTTAATATAATTATACTTCTTAAAAAATTTAGTGGTATCCTAAACATTTGTAATATATTTTAAGTGAATATGAGGATACTTTAAAATAAGATTATATTATTTCACAGATATCCAGATATTTGTAAAAGGGTATTTTTCCCAATTCCTCCCTTCCTCACCTGACAATGTTGCTGTCATTTACTTCATATACTGAAATCTCACAATACACTTTCCTGTTATTACTCTGTAAAAAATACTTTGAAAATTCCCTTAGATTAAGAATAAGAAAACTAAAATATTTTATTTTTACCTTCATTTTATTCCTTCTCTGATATTCTTCCTTCTTTTATGTAGGTATACGTTTCTACATCATTTTCATTCTTCTTGAAGAATTTTTCTTAACATGTTTGCAGATCATATACGCTGATGATGACTTTCCTCAATTTTTGTTTGAAAAAGTCTTTATTTTTCTTTCACTTTTGAAAGTTGTTTTCTCTGTATAATTTGAGTATTCTGGCTTTTGCTTTTTCTTATCAAACTTTAAATATTTTACTCCAGTTTCTTCTTGCTTTGTGTGGTTTTTTCCTCCATTTCTCTGTAGGTAATGTATTTTATTCCTCTTGCTTCATTCAAGATTTTCTCTTTGGTTTTCTGTAGTTTGAGTAGGATATGCCTTAGTTTAGTCTTTTTTTTTTTTTTTTTTTTGTCTTTATTCTGTTTGGGTTTTATTTATTTATTTTAAAAAAGACAAAGTATAATGTATTGGGTAATAGAAACTGAGATAAATAGAACTTCAGTGTAAAGTCTATGTTTATCTGTCTGGGTGTTAGGCTCTGTTTAATATCTTGTGTAGCTGCAGATGAAGGCAATGGCACCCCACTCCAGTACTCTTGCCTGGAAAATCCCATGGACGGAGGAGCCTGGTAGGCTGCAGTCCATGGGGTCGCTAAGAGTCGGACACGACTGGGCAACTTCATTTTCACTTTTCACTTTCATGCATTGGAGAAGGAAATGGCAACCCACTCCAGTGTTCTTGCCTGGAGAATCCCAGGGATGCCGGAGCCTGGTGGGCTGCCATCTATGGGGTCGCACAGAGTCAGACACGACTGAAGCAACTTAGCAGCAGCAGCAGCAGTGTCTTTGTCCACGTCTCCTGTTGTCTTTGGGTTGTTGTAAGACCACTCTCCTAAGTAGAGTCTGTTTCTTGCAGCTCCTTCATCTGCGAATCGACTGCTATTATACTAGAGCTCTCATGATTTGGTAGTAAGATTGGGGGAGGGGAAGCATATTTTAATTTTGTAATTCAAATTTTATCTTTTAGTGGGCCTTCATCCTTCACCAGTGTTTCTTAGCTTTATCCTTTGCCACCTTAGATGTAACAGGAAGGCAAAGGGGTTGAACATGGGTAACTGCCCTTCTCTTAGGTTGGGTAAGTTTATGGTATAGTTTTCTCTTGGAGGGAGACTTTTGTTTTTGATAACTCTCTGGGCGTACTGCAAATGATTACTTTTTTCTTACCCTGTCAGAAATGAAAGTGTATTTCCCTTGACTCTTCACTATGAGAACCTTGTATAGTTCTTTGACTTAAAACTCATGAAAGTGTGGGATTTCCTCTAAGACTGAACTTTAGGAAATATATCACTCTCGAGCTAACCTGTACTCAGCCTCCAGCAACTAGTGAAAATTACCATATAGGTGTTTCTACCAGTTAATGTCTTCAGAAGGTTCTGCTTCAAATAAACTGATCTTGGCTCTGTTTCTCCATATTCGACTATCTTTCTAGATTTCTGGTTGGGTTTGCCTTGTGATATCAATTCTCTGAAAGATGCAAAAATAAAATAATTTATTTTCAGTTTTCTCAACTCTTTTCTTGTTTTAAGAGTGGAAGCGGTGATTTTTAAGTTTTTTATATCTCATAGTTGAAAGCAGAAATCTGTTGGAATTCATTTTTTGATAGAAAGTCTAATGTTCTAATAACTAGTTCTCTACTTTCTGGATTAATACCAATCATTACAAATTTGGTTACAGTATGTACATCATGAACTGTTATGCAGTTTTTATAAAAAATTAGGAATTAGATATTTCTAATTACTATACAGGATAAAGAGAGATTTCCAGAGTATATTGTTTTGTGAAAAATAATATACAGAAAATTATGTAATAAGTGACCATTTGGGAAAATCAGGGGAAATATTTCATGTTTGCTTATATAAAAATAAATAATCTTGATAAATCTATGAAAATATCACAAGTAGTTACTTATAGGAAATAAAGATAAGGTGATGAGAAAGAATGAACAGAGGAGGATACGGAAATTATCATCATATACCATTGTAAGCCATATCCTTATTTTTGGATGCTATGATTATATTTTTCTCTCTCTCACACACACATACATACACACACACACACACACACACACACACAATTGAGCTATTAAGATGATGCTGTGAAAGTGCAGTACTCAATATGCCAGCAAATTTGGAAAATTCAGCAGTGGCCACAGGACTGGAAAAGGTCAGTTTTTATCCCAATCCCAAAGAAAGGGAATGCCAAAGAATGCTCAAACTACTGCACAACTGCACTCATCTCACATAGTAGCAAAGTAATACTCAAAATTCTCCAAGCCAGGCTTCAACAGTACATGAACTGTGAAATTCTAGATGTTCAAGCTGGATTTAGAAATGGCAGAAGAACCAGAGATCAAATTGCCAACATCTGTTGGATCATTGAAAAAGCAAGAGAGTCCCAGAAAAAAAATCTGCTTCTGCTTCATTGACTATGCCAAAGCCTTTGACTGTGTGGATCACAACAAACTGTGGAAAATTCTTCAAGAGATGGAAATACCAGACCACCTAACCTGCCTCCTGAGACGTCTATATGCAGGTCAAGAAGCAACAGTTAGAACGGGACATGGAACAACAGATTGGTTCCAAAGTACATCAAGGCTGTGTACTGTCACCCTGCTTATTTAACTTATATGCAGAGTAATAATGAGAAACACTGGGCTGGATGAAGCACAAGCTGGAATCAAGATTGCTAGAAGAAATATCAATAACCTCAGATACGCAGATGACACCACCCTTATGGCAGAAATCAAAGAAGAACTAAAGAGCTTCTTGATGAATGTGAAAGAGGAGAGTGAAAAAGTTTGCTTAAAACTCAACATTCAGTAAACTAAGATCATGGTGTCCTGTCCCATCACTTCATGGCAAATAGATGGGGAAACATTGGAAACATTGAGAGACTCTTTTTTGGGCTCCAAAATCACTGCAGATGGTGACTGCAGCCATGAAATTAAAAGACACTTGCTCCTTGGAAGAAAAGCTATGACCAACCTATACAGCATATTATAAAGCAGAGACATTACTTTATCAACAAAGGTCCATGTAGTCAAAGCTATGGTTTTTCCAGTAGTCATGTATGGGTGTGAGATTTGGACTGTAAAGAAAGCTGAGCACTGAAGAATTGATGCTTTTGAATTGCGGTGTTGGAGAAGACTCTTGAGAATCCCTTGGGCAGCAAGGAGATCCAACCAGTCCATCCTACAGGAAATCATTCCTGAATATCCATTTGAAGGACTGATGCTGAAGCTGAAACTCCAATACTTTGGCCACCTGATGCGAAGAACCAAGTCATTAGTAAAGACCCTGATATTGGGAAAGATTGAAGGTGGGCAGAGAAGGGGACAACAGAGGATGAGGTGGTTGGCTGGCATCACTAACGCTATGGATTGACTTTGAAGAGGCTCCAGGAGTTGGTGATGGACAGGGAATCCTGGTGTGCTGCAGTCCATGGAGTGGCAAAGAGTTAGATATGACTAAGCGACTGTACTGAAGCATACAGTATTTTCTAACTAAATTTTAAGTTAAATATTTCCACTACAATATCTGTTTAAATAAGTGGCATGATGACAAAATCGACAGACTAAATAAATCGAAGCACCAAAATAAAGGGAAGGCAAAAAGCAAAATATGCAGGAAAAGTATCTCAAAATTTGCAATATAATATGCATATCTCCCCTTGCTTATTTAAAAGAATTCCCATCATAGCCTTTATTCCATTAAAAAGGGTAAGTATTATGACATAGGACAGGTGGTGTGTTTACATCTTTGATCATACTATAAACTTAATTTTCATTGCAGAAGAAACTATTGGAAATGTAATAAAAACATAATGAAGTCAACATTGTTGCTTACCAAGTGGGATTTTGCCTCGCAGTTAATTGGATGTCATTGTGAAATGCTGACAGAGAACAGAATGGAGGGAGAGACTTAAAGAGAAAATGATTTTATCTAAGCATTTGTATTTTCAAAAGTAGCTTTTACCATCTGGATATTTGCAACCATATAGATAAAATACATAGCTAGGTGAGGTTTTTGCTTTTCATCTAGATTTCCCTGTATCCTCTCCAGGGCTTAGACAGAAATGGACATTCAATAGGTACTTGATAAATACTCAATGATAAATATTTGCTATCCCGTAGCGAAAATCACAGGCTCTCTCTGAGAATGAATCGATTGGAGATTCGATATAAAAATGTCAGCCAGCTTTTTTTCATTTATTTTTCGTCTTTGTAAAAGGTGGAGCTTTTTTGAATTTTTAAAGTTTTATCTAGATATAATTCATATACATACCATTTGCCACTTAAAAGTATACAATTTAGTGTTTTCTTATTCTATTCACAACAGTCATTAACAATCAAATTGACAGACATTTTAGTTCCCTCAAAAGAAATCCAGTACATGCTAGCAGTCCTAACCAACCACTGGTCTACTTCCTGTCTGCAATCATTTGCCTATTTTTGATATTTCATATAGATGAAATCACAAAATGTATGGCTTTTGTGATACCTATATTTCATTAACATATTATTAATCTTCACCCATGTTTTAACATGTATTATCTATGTGTATTGCCAAATAGTATTCCACCTGTATAGATATATCAGATTTTATTTATCCATTCATCAATTGATAGACATTTTTGGATTATTGTAAACAATGTTGCTATGAAAACTGACTACACATTTTTGTGTGGATATTTGTTTTCATTTCTCTTGGATATTTACTTAGGAGTACAGTTTCTGGGCCGTACAATAACTCTGTTCTTAACCTCTTGAAGAACTACTAGACTGTTTTCCAAAGTGGCTATACCATTTCTAAATCTCACCAGGAGTATGCTGCTGCTGCTACGTCGCTTCAGTCGTGTCTGACTCTGTGCGACCCCATGGACAGCCCACCAGGCTCCTCTGTCCACAGGATTCTGTAGGCAAGAATACTGGAGTGGGTTGCCATTTCCTCCTCATCACCAGGAGTACATGAGGGTTCTAATACTTCCAGTATTATAGGCCTCCTGTGCCTGGAATAAAGAGTTTTCCCTGTGAGTGGGGGAAGAGAGAGACAGTCCATCAGGCCTTCTCTGCTTGTCTGAAATTAGAGCTTTTGTAAAATGGAGTTGGTAGAGAATGAGAAAGGCCAGCAGCCTGCTCTTTCTGGGGTGAAACCATAGGCCCAGGCTGGAAGCTGGGGAGGAAAGGAACCCTTATGTTCTTAGCTGTACACATTGAAAGTAGAACTTTTGAGGCAAAAGAGGTGAAGGGAAAGAGTGTCCCAAATGCCACAGACTCCCTATTCTTACCAAGTTTAAGTAAATTTTCTTGAATAAATGATTCTCCATTCTCTATGTGTCTTTAGGACAATTCCAAAGACTTAGAATGGTGGTTTTCCGTATCTATAATTTTCACCAGTTAAATTGTTGATTAACAATGTTGTGTTAGTTTCAGGTGTACAACAAAGTGATTCAGTTACATATATAAGTATCCTTTTTCAAATTCTTTTCCCTTTAAGGTTATTCCAGAATATTGAGCAGAGTTTCCTGTGCAATGCAGTCGGCCCTTGTTGGTTACCTGTTTTAAATATAACAGTATGTATGTATCAAACCCAAACTCCCAATCTATCCCTCCCTTCGGGCTTTCCCTCCTGGTAACCACAAGTTCATTTTGATGAGTCTGTTTCTGTTTTGTGCATTTCATTTTTTAGATTCCACATATAAGCAATACCATATGCATTTTTCTTTCTCTGTTTGACAGTCCACTTGGTATGAAAATCTCCAGGTTCACCCATGTTGCTGAAGATGGCATTATTCCATTTTTTAAATGGCTGCTTAATATTCTGCTGTATAAATGTACCACATCTTCTTTATTCATTCGTCAGTGAACATTCAGGTTGCTTCCATATCTTGGCTGTTGGAAATAGTGCTGTGGAGAACACTGGAGTGTATGTATCCCTTCGAACCTGTTTTTCTCTGGATATATGCCCAGAAGTGGGGTTGCTGGATCATATGGTAGCTCGATCTTTAGTTTCTTAAGGGGATTCCCTTACTGTTCTCCTTAGTAGCTATGCCAATTTACATTCCCAACAACCGTGGGGGAGGGTTCCCTTTTTTTCCACATCCTTACCAGTATTTATTGTTTGCAGACTTGGCTGATGGCCATTCTAATTGGTGTGAGGTGATACCTCACTGTAGTTTTGATTTGCATTTCTCTAATAATTAGCGATGTTGAGCATCTTTTCCTGTGCCTCTTGGCCTCTGTATGTCTTCTTTGGAGAAATGTCTATTTAGGACTTCTGCCATTTTTTTGATTGGGTTGTTTGTTTTCCTGAGCCACATGAGTGGTTGCAAATTTTGGAGATTAATCCCTTGTGGGCCACATTATTTACAAATATTTTCTCCCGTTCTCTATGTGGTCTTTTCATTTTGTTTATGATTTCCTTTGCTGTGCAAAAGATTTTGAGTTTAATTAGGTCCCATTTCTTTATTTTTGTTTTTGTTCCGTTACTCTAGGAGACTGATTGAAAAAGATCTTGCTGTGATTTGTGTCAAAGGGTCTTACACCTATGTTTTACTCCAATAGTTTTTTATAGTATCTTGTCTTACATTTAGATCTTTAATCCATTTTGAGGTTATCTTTGAGTTTGGTGTTAAAGAATGATGTAATTTTTTTTTTTTAACATATAGCTGTCCAGTTTTCCCAGGACAACTTATTAAAGTGATTGTCTAAGCCATTATATAGTTGCCTCCTTTACCATAGACTAATTGACCATTGATGCATGGATTTATTGCTGAGTTTCTATACTATTCCATTAATCTATACTTCTGATTTTGTGTTAGTACCATACTGTTTTGATGACTGTCTTTGTAGTGTAGTCTGAAGACAGAAAACCTTATTCCTCCAGCTCTGTTTTTGTTTTTTCCTTCTCAAGAGGGCTTTGGCTATTCATGGTCTTTTTTTGTCTCCATACAAATCTCAAGAGTTTTTTGTTCTAATTCTGTGAAAAATGCCATTGATAATTTTACAGAGACTACATTGAATCTGTAGATTGCTTTGGGTAGTACATTTTGGCAATATTGATTCTTCCAATCTGAGAACAGAGTGTATCTTTCCTTTGTATCATCTTTGATTTATTTCATCAGCATTTTACATTTTTGGAGCATTGGCCTCTTTGTTGTTTTTCTTCCATTGCCCAGTCATGTCTGACTCTATGCAGTCCCATGGACTGCAGCACATCAGGCTTTCCTGTCCCTCACTATCTCCCAAAGTTTGCCCAAGTTCATGTACACTGCATCGGTGATGCCATCCAGCCATGTCATCCTCTGATCTTCTCCTTCTGCCCTCAAATTTCCAAATATCAGGGATTTTTTCCAATGAGTCAGCTGTTTGCATCAGGTGACCAAAATACAGGAGCTTAAGCCTCAGAATCAGTTCTTCCAATGAATATTCAGGGTTGATTTCCCTTAAGATTGACTGGTTTTTGATCTCCCTTATGTCCAAGGGACTCTCAGGAGTCTTCTCCAACACCACAATTCAAAGGCATTGATTCTTTGACACCCTGCCTTCTTTATGGTCCAGCTCTCATGACCACTGGGAAGACCATAGCCTTGGTTATAAGGACCTTTGTCAGCAGAGTAATGTCTCTGCTTTTCAACACACTGTCTAAGTTTGTATAGCTTTCCTGCCAAGAAGCAGTGCTTTCTGATTTCATGGCTGCAGTCACCAGCCACAGTGATTTTGGAGCCCAAGAAGAGGAAATCTGTCACTACTTTCACCTTTTCCCCTTATATTTGCTACAAAGTAATAGGGTCATGTGCCATGATCTTAATTTTTAAATATTTAGTTTTAAACTAGTTCTTTCACTCTCTTCCTTCACTCTCATTAAGAGGATCTTTAGTTCCTCTTTGCTTTCTGCCATTAGAGTTCTATCATCCACATATCTGGGGTTGTTTGTGTTTCTCCTGCCTATCTTGACTCCAGCTTATAACTCATCCAGCCTGGCATATCTCATTATGTGCACAGCATATAGGTTAAACAAACAGGGCAACAGCAAACAGCCCCGTCATACTCTTTTCTCAATCCTGAACCAGTTTTTCCAGACAGGGTTCTCACTGTTTTTTCTTGACCCACATACAGGTTTCTCAGGAGACAGATAAGATGCTCCCATATCCCCATCTCTTTAAGAGGTTTACACAGTTTGTTATGACCCACACAGTCAAAGGCTTTAGCATAGTCGATGAAACAGAGGTAGATGTTTTTCTGGAATTTGTTGCTTCCTCTATGATCCAGCGAATGTTGGTGGTTTGAACTCTGGTTCCTCTGCTTTTCTAATCCCAGCTTGAACATCTGGAATTTCTTGGTTCACATAATGCTGAAGCCTAGCATGCAAGATTTTAAGCATGACCTTTCTAGCATGGGAGAAGAGTGCAATTGTCTGATGGTTTGAACATTCTTTAGTGCTATCCTTCTTGGAAATTGGGATGAGGGCTGACCTTATCCAGTCTTTTGGCTTCTGCTGGGTCTTCCAGATTTGCGGAACATATTGAATGTTAACACTTTAATAGCATCATCCTTTAGGGTTTTGAATAGTTCCACTGGAATTCCATTGCATCCACTATCTTTATTAATAGCAGTGCTTCCTAAGGCCCACTTGACTTCACACTCCAGAATGTCTGGCTCTGGGTGACTGACCACAGCATTGTAGTTATCCGATTCATTAAGATCTTTTTTATACAGTTCTTCCATGTATTCTTTCCATCTCTTCTTGATCTCCCTAGCATCTCCTAGGCCTCTGCCATTTTTATCCTTTATTGTGCCTATCTTTGGGCAAAATGTTCCTTTGATATTTTCAATTTTCCTGAAGAGATCTCTACTCTTACCCTTTCTGTTGTTTCTTCTATTTTTATATGCTGTTCATTGAAGAAGGCCTTCAATAATAATAAAGTGTCATATTTTATACTAAACCTACCTAAAGTGTTGTTATTGTTGTTATTCAGTCATGTCCGACTCTTTGTGACCCCATGGGCTATAGCACATCAGGCTTCCCTGACCTTTTCCATCTGCCAGAGCTCGCTCAACTCATGTCCATTGAGTCAGTGATGCCATCCAACCATCTCATCCTCTGTCATCCCCTTCTCCTCCTGCTTTCAATCTTTCCCAGCATCAGGGTCTTTACTAATGAGTCGCTTCTTCATATCAGGTGGCCAAAGTATTGGAGTTTCAGCTTCAGCATCAGTCCTTCCAATGAATGTTCAGGATTGATTTCCTTTAGGATTGACTGGTTTGATTTCCAAGGGACTATTTGCATTCCAAAGGACTCTCAAGAGTCTTTGCCAAAACCACAGTTCAAAGCATCAAATCTTTGATGCTCAGCCTTCTTTATGGTGTAACTCTCATATTCATACATGACTATTGAAAAAAAAAAAACATAGCTTTGACTATATGAACATGTGTCAGCAAAGTAATATCTCTGCTTTTTAATATGATGTCTAGGTTGATCATAGCTTTTCTTCCAAGGAGCAAACGTCTTTTAATTTTATGGCTGCAGTGACCATCTGAAATAATTTTGGAGCCCAAGAAAATAAAGTCTGTCACTGTTTCCATAGCTTCCCCATCTATTTGCCATGTTCCATCCAGTTTGGCATTTCGCATGATGCACTATGCATATAAGTTAAATAAGCAGGGTGACAGTACACAGCCTTGACGTGCTCCTTTCCCAATATGGGACCAGTCCATTGTTCCATGTCTGGTTCTAGCTGTTGCTTCTTGACCTGCATATAGATTTCTCAGGAGGCAGGTAAAGTGGTCTGGTATTCCTATCTCTTGAAGAATATTCCAGTTTGTTGTGATCCACACAGTCAAAGGCTTTAACATAGTCAACGAAACAGAAGTAGGTGTTTTTCAGGAATTGTCTTGCTTTTTCTATGATCCATGGATATTGGCAATTTGGTCTCTGGTTCCTCTGCCTTTTCTAAATCCAGCTTGAACATCTGGAAGTTCTTGGTTCACGTACTGTTGAAGTCTAACTTGAAGAATTTTGAGCATTACTTTGCTAGTGTATGAAATGAGTGCAGTTGTGTGGTAGTTTGAACATTCTTTGGCATTGCCTTTCTTTGGGATTGGAATGAAAACTGACTTTTTTCAGTCCTGTAGCCACTGCTGAGTTTTCCAAATTTGCTGGCATATTGAGTGCAGCACTTTCACAGCATCATCTTTTAGGATTTGAAATAGCTCCACTGGAATTCCATCACCTCCACTAGCTTCGTTCATATTGATGCTTTCTAAGGCCCACTTGACATTGCATTCCAGGATGTCTGGCTCTAGGTGAATGATCACACCATCACAGTTATCTAGGTCAGTAAAATCTCTTTTGTGTATTTTGCCACCTTTTCTTAATATCTTCTGCTTCTGTTAGGTCCATACTGTTTCTGTCCTTTATTGTGCCCATCTTTGTATAAAATGTTCCCTTGGTATCTCTAATTTTCTTGAAGAAATCTCTAGTCTTTCCCATTTTATTGTTTTCCTCTATTTCTTTACATTGATCACTGAGGAAGGTGTTCTTATCTCTTCTTGCTATTCTTTGGAACTCTGCATTCAGATGAGTATATCTTTCCTTTTATTCTTTTCCTTTCACTTCTCTTTTTTTCTCAGCTACGTGTAAGACCTCCTCAGAGAACTATTTTGCCTTTTTGCATTTCTTTTTCTTGGGGATGGTCTTGATCACCACTTCCTGTATAATGTTACAAACCTTGTCCATAGTTCCTCAGGCACTCTGTCTATCAGATCTAATCCCTTGAATCTATGTGTTACTTCTACTGTATAATTATAAGGGATTTTATTTAGGTCATACCTGAATGACCTAATAGTTTTCCCTACTTTCTTTGAATTTAAGTCTGAATTTTGCAATAGAGTTCATGAATCTAAGCCACAGTCAACTCCTGGTCTTGTTTTTGCTGACTGTATACAGCTTCTCCATCTTCACTGTAGAAGACAGGAAGAATAAAAGAAAAGCAGGCCCTGGCAAGGTCCACAAAAGATATTTATAATTATTGATAAACTGGATGCTATAAGGCATGAGACTCTTGGAACAAGTGCAGAGGGAACAGTTCATAATCTTGAAAACAAGATATGATCCTGGGGCCAGAAAATCGACCCCAGACTCTTTCTCAACTGGCATCTCAGAGTCACATGTTTTACGTATCTGGTGGAAAATCTATAGATAAGAATATTAGTCTTAGTTTCTGATTTGTTATTGATTACTGTTTCTTGGTAATCAATGTTTCTTACTGTTTCTTACTCAGTGGTTAATGATCACTTTGTTCTTTGGCCCTGAAGGCCACATGAGTTATAGCTTAACTCCCCGCATATTCTTTCCTTCACGGCTGAAAGTATAGTAAAGCTGGCTTGGGTTCAGTTTCGGCACCTTCACCTTGGAGCCATGTTGGTCCCCTGATCCTCGCTTTTCACTGAATTTTTGTGTCTTGTTTCTCATTCACCTGCCGTATCTAGCTTTTGGAAACCCTGCTTGTTGAGCCAATCCTGACAATCGCCTCAAAGGATATAAACAGTCTGACTTCCTTACTGATCATCTGGTGAGGTCCATGTGTAGAGTCATCTCTTGTATTGCTGAAAGAGGGTGTTTGCTATGACCAGTATGTTCTCTTGGCAAAACCCTGTTAGCCTTTGCCCTGCTTCATTTTGTATTCCAAGGCCAAACTTGCCTGTTACTCAAGATATCTCTTAAGATCTATCCACCATGACCCCTCCGTCTTGGGTGGCCCTACACGTTATGGCTCATAGTTTCATTGAATTTCTAACTTTTGCATTCCAGTCCCCTGTGATGAAAAGGACATCTTTTTTGGTGTTAGTTCTAGAAGGTCTTGTAGGTCTTCATAGAACCATTCAGCTTCCACTTTTTTGGCATTAGTGTTTCAGGGATAGACTTGGATTACTATGATACTGAATGATTTTCCTTGGAAATGAACAGAGATCATTTTGTCATTTTTGAGACTGCTCCCAAGTACTGCATTTCAGACTCTTTTGTTGACTATGAGGGCTACTCCATTTCTTCTAAGGGATTGTTGCCACAGTAGTAGATTTAATGGTCATCTGAATTCACTTTGCCCATTCCAGTACATTTTGGTTCACTGATTCCTAAAATGTCAATGTTTACTCTTGCCATCTATTTGACCATTTCCAATTTACCATGATTCATGGACCTGACATTCCAGGTTCCTATGCAATATTGTTCTTTACAGCATCGGATTTACTTTCACCACCAGACACATCAATAAGTGGGTGTTGTTTCCACTTTGGCTTAGCCTCTTCATTACCTCTGGAACTATTTCTCTGCTCTTGTCCAGTAACTTATTGGGCAGCTACCGACCTGGGAAGTTCATCTTTCAGTGTCATCTTTTTGTCTTTTCATACTGTTTATAGGTTTCTCAACCCATAAACAAGAATGCTGAAGTAGTTCCCCATTCCCTTCTCCAGTGGACCATGTTTTGTCAGATCTATCCACCATGACCCCTCCGTCTTGGGTGGCCCTACACGTTATGGCTCATAGTTTCATTGAGTTAGATAAGGCTGTAATCCATATGATCAGCTTAGTTAGTTTTCTGTGGTTGTGGTTTTCACTCTGTCTGCCCTCTGATAGATATGGGTAAGAGGCTTGTGGAAGTTTCCTGATTGGAGGAACTGGTTGTGGGGAAACTAGGTCTTGCTCTGATAGGCAGGACCATGCTCAGTAAATCTTTAATTCAATTTTCTACTGATGGGTGGGGCTGTGTTCCCTCCTTGTTGTTTGGCCTGAGGCCAAACTATGGTGGGGTAATTGTAACCTCCTTCAAAAGGGCTTATGCCAGCATGCCCTGTGGCTCCCAGGACTGTTGTACTCAGTGCCCCTGAATGTGGACCCCGCCTCTGCTGGAGACTCCTGGACACTCACAGGCAACTTTGGCTCAGTCTCATGTGGGGTTGCTGCTCCTTTCTCTTGGGTCTGGTGTGCACAAGGTTTTATTTTTGCCCTCCAAGAGTCTGTTTCCCCATTCCTGTGGAAGTTCTCTAATCAAATCCCACTGGCTTCCAAAGTCAAATCCCCTGGGGGTTCTCAGTCCCTTTGCAGGGGCCCTAGTTTGGGAAATGTGTGGGGGCCCTAGAACTCCTGCAACAGTGGAGATCTTCTTTGTTATAATTGTTCTCCAGTTGTGGGTCTTTTGCTCGGTGGCTCTATGGTGTGGCTAATGTTGACCTCCTCCAAGAGGACTTAATGCCACACACCACGCCTCCCAGATCTGCTGCAGCCAGAGCCTCTGTCTCTGTGGCAGGCCACTGCTGACCCATGCCTCTGCAGGAGACACTCAAACACTCAAAGGCAGGTCTGGCTCTGTCTCTTGTGGGGGTCACTACTCCTTTCCCTAGGTCCTGGTGTGCACAAGGGTTTTGTGTGTGCCCTCTGAGCATCTCTGGTGGGTATGGCAATAGATTCTAAATGGGATTTCGCCCCTCCTACCATCTTGTCAGGGCTTCTCCGTTGCCCTTGGACACATGTCATCTTTTTCTGGTGGGATCCAACATTCTCCTGTCAGTGGCTGTTTAGCAGCTACTTGTGATTTCAGTGTTCTCACAGGAGAAGATGAGCACACATTATTCTACTCTGCCAGCTTAAATCCTGAAGTATTAATATTAGGCCTTCTTGTCTCTCCTTGGTATCCTTTGGAACTCTGCATTTAGTTGGATGTACCTTTCCCTTTCTTCCTTGCTTTTCATTTCTGTTCTTTCTTCAGCTGTTTGTAAAGCCTTCTCAGATAATCACATTGCCTTCTTGCTTTTCTTTTTCTTTGGGATGGTATTGGTTGCTGCCTCCTATACAATATTACAGACCTCTGTCCATAGTTCTTCAGGCATACTGTTTACTAGATCTAATCCCTTAAATCCATTTGTCACCTCCACTGCAGATTCATAGCTTTATTCCTATGTATATTTTATTATTTTTGATGTGATGGTGAATGGGGTATTTCCTGTAATTTTTCTTTCTGAACTTTCATTTTTAGTGTATAAAAGTGGAACAGATTTCTGTTTATTAATTTTGTATCCTGCAACTTTACCAAATTCATTGATGAGCTCTAGTAGTTTTCTGGCAGCATCTTTAGGATTTTCTATGTACGTATCATGTCATCTGAAAACAGTGATAGTTTTACTTCTTCTTTCCCAAGTTGGATTCTATTTCCTTTTCTTCTCAGATTTCCATGGCTAGGACTCCCAAAAATATGTTGTGAAAATGGACATCCTTGTCTCGTTCCTAATTTTAGAAGAAATGCTTTCAGCTTTTGTCCATTGAGTATGATATTAGCTTTAGCTTTGTCATATATGGACTTTATTATATTGAGGTATGTTTCCTCTATGCCTACTTTCTAAAGAATTTTTATCACAAATAGATGTTGAACTTTGTCAAAAACTTTCTCTGCATTTATAGAGATTATCAGGTTTTATTCTTCAATTTGATGATGTGGTTTATCACATTAATTGATTGCTTGATCATCATGTATGATCAATTTCATGTATTATTGCATTGGGTTTGTTGATGGCTTTGCATCTATATTCATTGGTGATATTGGCCTATAATTTTCTTTTTTTACTGATATTTTTGGTTTCAGGATTAGGGTAATGGTGGCCTCATAGAATGAGCTTGGGGACATTCCTTCCTCTGTAATTGTTTTTTGGAATGGTTTAAGAAGAACAGGTGTTAGTGCTTCTCTAAATGTTTGATAGAATTCACCTGTGAAGCTATCCTGCCCTGGGCTTTTGTTTGATGGGCGTTTTCAAATCCTAGTTTCAATTTCAGTACTTGTGAATGGTCTGTTCACATTTTCCATTTCTTCCTGGGTCATTCTTGGGATTTTTTCCCTTTGTAAGAATTTGTGCATTTCTTCTAGGTTGTCCATTTTATTGGCAAATAGTTGCTTGTAGTGTCTTATGATCCTTTATATTTCTATGGTGTCCATTTTAACTTCTTCTTTTTCATTTCCAATTGTATTGACTTAAGGCTTCTGACTCCTCTTCTTGATGACTCTGGCTAAAGGCTTATGAATTTTGTTTAACTTTTCAAAGAACCAGCTCTTAGTTTCATTGATCTTTTCTGTTGTTTTCATTGTCTCTATTTCATTTATTTCTTCTTTGATCTTTATGATTTCTTTTCTTCTGCTAACTTTGGGTTTTATTTATTATTCTTTCTCTACTTTCTTTAGGAGAATGGTTAGGTTGTTTGAGATTTGTCTTGCTTCCTGAGGTAAGATTGTTTTGCTATAAACTGCCCTCTTAGAATGGCTTTTGCTGCATGCTATAGGTTTTGGATCATTGTGCTTTCATTTGTCTCTAGGTATTTGTATCTATCCTCCGAGAGTGGAATTTCCATTTCCCCCACTCTTGTGAAATTCCTGTGATCAAACCCCACTGACTTGCAAAACTGGATGTTCTATGGACTCCTCATCCCATTGCCAGATCTCCAGGCTGGAGAATTTGACATGGAGCTCAGAACTTTCATTCCTGTGGGAGAATTTCTGTGGCATAATTACTTTACAGTTTGCAAGTCACATGCCTGGCAGGTATGGAGTTTGATTTTATCACAATTGCACCCCTCCTATCATCTCATTGTAGCTTCTTCTTTGACTTTCTTTCTGGATATAGGGCATATTTTTTGATAGGTTCCAGAAGTTTTTTGTTGTTGTTGTGATGACTGTTGAGCAGTTATGGTAAGTCCCCTACATACTAATGAATTTTGTTCTGAGAGTGTCTTCATAAGTCCAACTAAGTTGACCTAGTTACCCAACTAATGTAATCAGATATAACAGGTTTATAATACTTTTCACACAAATAATACACAAAAAACAAACATGAAAAAGAAAATAATTTTAATCTTATAGTATAGTATCTTGAGCCGTGTAATACCAGCTTTATCACCACTGCTTTTACACTTGCTTCCAGATATCCTAGGCTTGAAATAAAGCTGCTGTACTGCTATACTTTATACAGTGCTATACGATAAAGTATACAAAGCACAACCACTTGTAGGGGATGCATGCATATCACAATATGCTCCAGACACAAGAACTAACTTATGTGATTGGATGTATGAACTCACACTCACATTTTCAAAAGTTCACAACTTGAAGGTTCATATGCAGGAGACTTACTATAGTTGTGATTTTGGTGTTTTTGAAAAAACAGGTGAGCTCATGTCTTTCTACTCCATGATCTTATTTCCTTTCTCTAAACTGTACTCTTCTAAATAACTCATAGGGCAAATAAGAATTCACACAAGAAAAATATGTTTAAATTATTGCAGTTAAACAAATACTTAGTAAGAAATTTACAGTTTTAAACCTTTATATGTGAAAAAATGCAAGATCTAAGTTTCCACTATACTCCAAAAATGGAGCAAAGAAACCCAAATGGTCAAAGAAAAGAATAAAGAACAGAAATCAACAGAAGAAAAATCATAGCTAAAATAATTCTATTACCATATACATACAAAGATATTGTAAAAAAAAAAAAAAAAAAAGGAAATCACAGTACAAAATTCCTCAGGCATATCAATGCAAAATTCTGTAACTATATTAGCAATGAAGACATTAAGATCACATAATAAGGAAGATGTGAATACCAATAATATGTGTATTTAAGAAATAGATGGTGATTTAAAATAACCCTGTTGTTCTCTTTTCTGATGGATTCTTATCTGTGATAGAAAGGTCAATGTGATTCCACAAGCTATTAAGGTAGTGATTGTGAAAAATGAAATATTGAATGCATTCTTAATGGGAAGCATTAAATGTGGGAAACTGGGGACTAGAAAATCTGAGATTCTAGAGTAAAACCTAGAGTAGGATCAGGGAAATGGTGATAGGGTTTGTTCTAAGGTCATGATTTAATAAATATTCTGCTAGATTTCCTTCTAGTGGGTCTGGCCTTACTTTTATCTCAATTCAGTTAGACAAGAAACTAATTCTGAAGCTTTCTTATGAAAAGGATATATGTTTCAACCTGAGCACACATACTAGCATGAAGAAAGCATTTACAGAGATACATAGTAAACAGAAGAACATCACGGATATTTGAATTTTCCCCACATTATGACTTTCAGAAACCTGAACATAATGAAAGAACGAAAACTTAAACTGGCTGTTGGAAAGTGCAGATCTTCCTCAGCTCATGATGGGTTACAATAAACCCATTCTAAACTGAAATTGTAAGCATATGGAATGCTTTAATTTTAATAAACGTTTAATAAATTTTAATAAAATTTAATAAACGTAGCACAGGAAACACTGTAGCTTAGCCTGCTGCTGCTGCTGCTACTAAGTCGCTTCAGTCATGTCCGACTCTGAGCGACCCCATAGATGGCAGCCCACTAGGCTCCTCTGTCCCTGGGATTCTCCAGGCAAGAACACTGGAGTGGGTTGCCATTTCCTTCTCCAATGCATGAACGTGGAAAGTGAAAGTGAAGTTGCTCAGTTGTGTCTGACTCTTAGCGACCCCATGGACTGGAGCCTACCAGGCTCCTCCATCCATGGGATTTTTCCAGGCAAGAGTACTGGAGTGGGGTGCCATTGCCTTCTCTGGTAGCTTAGCCTAGCCTACTTTAAACATGCCCAGAATACTTACATTATCCTAAGTGGGGTAAGACAATCTGGTACGAAGCCTATTTTATCACAGCATTAAATACATTGTGGGCATTTATTGAATAATATGTTGAAAGTTAAAAACAGGATGGTCGTGTTGGTAGAGAATGATTCAAAGAGTGTTAAGCAGTTCACCCTTGTAATCCTGTGGCTGCCACTGCCTAGCACTACAACGAGCATCATATCAGATTAGTCTGGGGAAAAGTCAACATTCCAAATCTGAAATTTGGTTTCAACTGAGTGTCACTTTCACACTAAAGTCAAAAAATCATTAAGTCAAACCATCATCAGTCAGGGGTCGTCTGTACTGGTGAAACTTATCTGAAAATAAGGAAGGAGTAAATGA
The DNA here is from genome assembly GCF_003369695.1 of Bos indicus x Bos taurus. Lineage (NCBI taxonomy): Eukaryota > Metazoa > Chordata > Mammalia > Artiodactyla > Bovidae > Bos > Bos indicus x Bos taurus. The sequence goes on along the minus strand of NC_040083.1, from coordinate 18,671,704 downwards.
ATACATGTAGGGCATTTGGAATTGGACATTAAGTACAACTAATGCAGAATTTCTTTAAAATTTCAGGTTTTAAGAGAATTTTATTTCACTATATAAAGAGTAATGTTTCAATTTTATTTACTAGTTAAATTGTTTAAGGCCTTGTCCCTCAGTCATGTCTGATTCTTTGTGACCCCATGAACTCTAGCCTGCCAGGCTCCTCTGTCCATTGAATTCTCCAGGCAAGAATACTGGAGTGGGTAGCCATTCCCTTCTCCAAAGGATCTTCCCAACTGAGCGATCAAACCCAGGTCTCCTGCATTGCAGGCAGATTCTTTACCCTTTGAGCTACCAGGGAAGCCCCTCACCAAATCTTCAGGTAAAGTGCAACTTCAGGATTGTGTGCCATTTTATCTTATAGCATCGGATAAATCCTGTTCCTGCACCACATGCTTCCAGGGGTGTTTATACAATGAGAAACATATGAAGCAAAGTTCTGATATTTTAGGAAAGCAGAATAAAAGGAGAATATTAAAATTAGGGCTATGCAATGGTATAATGAACTGCTATGAAAGTAAAGACCATAAATTCTAGTTATTTTTCATCCACAGTGTTAGACACAGGAGTTCTCAATATGAATAACTGGTTACTTTTTTTAAAACCAGTTTTTCTCCCAATGCTTTGTCTCAGTAGCCCATTGATATTTTGTGTAAAGTTCACATTAGAGTTAAACCTTCCCTTCAATACAACCTTTTAATTTAGTGAGTCTAGAAAACACACATTTTTGTTTAACAAAAGTCTTGAAACAGCAGGTTTCTATTTGGAAGTTAAGACTCTACATCATGTACCTGTGACATGAAATATATCTATTGTAAGGACGAGAACACTGAAACAATGTTTTACTGTACTTTTAACTTTTTTATTATTCTGAAATGTATAGTTCTTAGAGTAAATTATTGTGAAAATAGAGATATTTCCATAAAACTACACTGTAGTTTATTCATATTTACAATTATAATAAATCTTTTCAAACTCAGCTATAATAATCTGATTGAGGCAAAAAAGAATTGCAGAAGAATGGCATCCGCAGCATTGCCACAATTTTATTGCAACATGTAAAAAGCAAAGTAATTATACAGTAAAAATAAACTTAAAGAATTATGAGCCAGGTTTACAGATTAAGGCATTAATTATTTCAATATATGAGCAGTCAGTGGTGGTTTTAGTTATCTATGGCAATTCCTCAACTGCACAGTAAGAGTTGTAAGTCGTTGGTTACTAGGGATTTACTAAGGCCCAAACATTTACATTTCCAGTGCAAAGGAAGGTGGAGCTAATGAGCTCATAACCAACAGCAGGACCTTAGTACCTTGTTAACAGACTGTATTTGCAATGGCCAGAAGGCTTAAGCTTATCACTTAAGAAAGTTTGTTTGTTTCGACCTCAGTTGGTTCTCCTAAGTCCTCACTAGAATGCTGTGGTTATCTTTTCCCTAGAGTTTATCCCTCTTTTTTGCAATTTTCTTCTTAAAAGCCTGACTCCTCTACCAGACTGAGTTCAAATCTGCTGTGTTCTTTTTGGTGTTACTACCATAGTGCCATGGGTATCTGTGGTGGCTCAGACGGTAAGGAATCTGCCTTCAATGAGGGAGACCTGGCTTCAATCCCTGGGCTGGGAAGATCCCCTGGAGAAGGGAACAACTACCCACTCCAGTATTCTTGCCTGGAGAAATCCACAGACAGAGGAGCCTTGCAGACTACAGTCCCTGGGATCACAAAGAGTCAGACACAGCAGAGAGACTTTCACTCACCATAGTGCCAGCCATTAGGAAACGTGGTCCATAAGGATGGAGCAAACATTATCTCAATGTCGCAAGCATGTATTTATTCTGGATATATAACCAAGGAGATTTTGATGTTTATGTGTGACGTTTTTAGACAACTTTGGTCAGTTTACCTAGCCTGGGACCATATCTCCTTTTTCTAGTGCTTCCTTCTGTTTTTCAGCCCCATTCCCCACCCAGGACCCCACCAAAGGAATAAACCCCTTGGTAGAAAAAAGTCCATGGGCTTCTCTGGTGGCTCAGACAGTAAAGAATCCATCTGTAATGTGGGAGACCTGGGTTTGATCCCTGATTGGGAAGATCCCCTGGAGGAGGGCATGGCAACCCACTCCAGTATTCTTGCCTGGAGAATCCCATGGAGATAGGAGTCTAGTGGGCTACTCTCCATGGGTTCATAAAGAGTCAGACACAACTGAGTGACTAAGCACAGCACAGCACAGCACAGCAAAAAAAAAAAAAAGTCAACAGAAGAGAAATGCAGGGATTATTTTCCCAGATCTTTAAGACTGATTTTAGTCTGTATATTAGAGTTCTCCAGAAAAAACAGAACCAATTTCTCATCTATCTATCAACTGAGAGAGGTTTATTATAAAACATTGGCTCACATGATAATAGAGACTGAGAAGTCCTGTGATATGCACTGTGCAAGCTGGAGACCCAGGAGAGCTGGTGGTATAATTCCTGTCCAAGTTGAAGACCTGAAAAGGAGGAGAGATGATAGTGTAAATTTTAGTTTACAGAAGAAGAGGAGATAAAATGAGATGTCCCATCTCAGTTTGGTAGGCCAGAATGGGACACATCTTCCTTCTACTTTTTTCTACTTGGGTCCTCAATAGATTAGGGCCTGAGTAGAAAAAGTGGGCAGTAAGACTGCCCACTTACACCAGGGAGGGCAGTCTACTTTACTGTGTCCAACAATTCAAATGCTTTTATCATCCAAAAATGGCCTCACAGACACACCTATAAATAATGCTTAATCTGGGCACTCTGTGACCTAGTATGTTCACATATTAATAAACCAGCACAGTCCCACCTTGAGATCGTATGTATTCCTGCCCCTGGGTTCAATGAAGCATTTCTTCTTTTTAATGATTTGCCTGTTTGGTTTAATCAAAATGGTTTTATTACAAGTAATGAAGTATTTTATCTAATGTATCATAACATAACTTTTAGCTTGAAGTGTCAGCAATTAAGAAGCTGTATTTTTCAAACCAAATGGTTTTCCCCCATTTATCTATATTGCCAGAAGATCATATAGTAAGTGGATTTATCATGGGCATTGCTATAGCACAGTTAAATCTCAGTTAAATCTCATTCTGCTAAAAAAGAGAGGTTGGGATTGTCTGTTTATTATCTTCCTTAATCTTTTTGTCATTTACATAAAAATCAACTTATTTGTTTACATAGCCAAATTTAACTTCAAGCCATAAGATAGGCACTCTTTAGAGTACGAACTTTAAAAAAATGATATTCCTGTTGGAAAAGACTCTGATGCTGGGAGGGATTGGGGGCAGGAGGAGAAGGGGACGACAGAGGATGAGCTGGCTGGATGGCATCACCAACTCGATGGATGTGAGTTTGAGTGAACTCCGGGAGTTGGTGATGGACAAGGAGGCCTGGTGTGCTTCGATTCATGGGGTCACAAAGAGTCAGACACGACTGAGTGACTGAACTGAACTGAACAGATAGAGACAAGTTGGTATCTTAGCACTGAGCTTGTTTCATCGATTACATGATATCCCAAACCACATCTTAGGAGCCCTTTTTACTGCTGACATCTGTGATTTGGGCGAGTGGCCAGTAAGAAGCAGCAAGTGGTGATAGATGTTTTGGAAGCAAACTGAGGCTTTCACATATAGATCCCAACGCTCAGTAACTCCTACACTTGCCCTGATACTCTCACTCAGGATATTTCTTTACAAGTAAATTTCTGTTCATTCTGGTATTCATGCATGCTTTGTGCTGATCTTTGCAGTGTGGCCAGAGGAAAGATGTGTGTCCCTGCTCTCCTGTGATGATTCTGTTATAAACAGCGTGACATAATCAAAGAAAACAGTGAATTGACAACAGAGAGGAGGAATATAAGATCTGTGTTTTTTCATGATTTCACAAATTATTCATGCAAAATTTTTAAAGTTTTAGTTACCTTAGATGCATTGAGTACACTCAACTCATAAGTGAGGAAACTGAGGACCAGAGATCAACCCAAGATTAAAAGTTACTTGAAAACTACCAGTGAACAGGTTGTGGAGGTTCTGATTTCCTGTTTAGTAATCTTCCTACCTCAGTGAGGTTATTTCAGGTATAACAATTAGACAAACATCAAATTTATCTTGGAGAAGGCAATGGCACCCCACTCCAGTACTCTTGCCTGGAAAATCCCATGGATGGAGGAGCCTGGTAGGCTGCAGTCCATGGGGTCACTGAGAGTCGGACACAACTGAGAGACTTCACTTTCACTTTTCACTTTCATGCATTGGAGAAGGAAATGGCAAACCACTCCAGTGTTCTTGCTTGGAGAATCCCAGGGACGATGGAGCCTGATGGGCTTCCGTCTATGGGGTCACACAGAGTTGGACATGACTGAAGTGACTTAGCAGCAGTAGCAGCAAATTTATTTATTAATGGGAAAAAAAAAATTTGTGGATGGAAAGTAGTCTTCTAAAACTGTATAGGTGACCAGGTCATTTAAAATAACAGTATCTGAACCAAGACATCTAGGTGCAGGAACAACTAACACACTGCCCACACTCTGACACTAACCAACCTGACTCCACTGGCTATAAAGTGTTTACCTGCAATGCGGGAGACTCAGGTCAATCCCTGGGTCGGGAAGATCCCCTGGAGAAGGAAATGGCAACCCACTCCGGTACTACTCTTGCCTGAAAAACTCCATGGACTGTCGCCTGAGGAGCCTGGTGTAGGCGACAGTCCCTCAGGCGACAGTCCAGGGAGTTGCAAAGAGTCAGACACGACTGAGAGACTTCACTTTCACTTCAAAACAATAACAACAATGCAACTAAATAGTATGACTAAAACCCTCAATATTTTTTATCAGTGTGAATAACCTCCCAAGTGACATAAGATTTTCTTTTCTAACATGTCTCAAATTAATTACTTTAAACATTCAAAGCATCAATCTGACTAAAAACATGGAGCATTCCAAGGTGTTTCCAAGCCCAACATACTTATAGTATTCAATTACTATCTTATTTTGTTCTATGAAGACCTACAAGACCTTCTAGAACTAACACCAAAAAAGGACCTTTTCATTATAGGGGACTGGAAGGCAAAAGTAGGAAGTCAAGAAATACCTTGACTAACAGGTAAATTTGGCCTTAGAGTACAGAATGAAGCAGGGCAAAGGCTAGCAGAGTTTGGCCAAGAAAATGCACTGGTCATAGGAAACACCCTCTTCCAACAACACAAGAGAAGATTCTACACATGGACATCACCAGATGCTCAATACTGAAATCAGATTGGTTATATTCTTTGTAGCCAAAGATGAAGAAGCTTTATACAGTCAGCAAAAACAAAACTGAAAGCTGACTGTGGCTCAGATCAGGACCTCCTTATTGCCAAATTCAGACTTATATTGAAGAAAGTAGGGAAAACCACTATACCATTCAGGTATGACCTAAATAAAATCCCTTATGATTATACAGCAGAAGTGAGAAATAGATTCAAGGGATTAGATCTGATAGAGTGCCTGAAGAACTATGAATGGAGGTTCATGACATTGTACAGGATGCAGGGATCAAGACCATCCCCAAGGAAAAGAAATGCAAAAAGGCAAAATGGTTGTCTGAGGAGGCCTTACAAATAGCTGTGAAAAGAAGAGAAGCAAAAGGCAAAGGAGAAAATGAAAGATATACCCATTTCAATCAGAGTTTCAAAGAAGAGCGAGGAGAGATAAAAAAGCCTTCCTCAGTGAACAGTGCAAAGAAATAGAGGAAAACAATGAAATGGGAAAGACTAGAGATCTCTTCAAGAAAATTAGAGATACCAAGGGAACATTTCATGCAAAGATGGCCTTAATAAAGGACAGAAATGGTATGGACCTAACAGAAGCAGAAGATATTAAGAAGTGGCAAGAACGCACAGAAGAAATATACAAAAAAAGATCTTCATGACCCAGATAATCACAATGATGTGATCACTCACTCACAGCCAGACAGCCTGGAATGCAAAGTCAAGTGGGCCTTAGGAAGCATCACTATGAACAAAGCTAGTGGAGGTGATAGAATTCCAGCTGAGCTATTTCAAATCCTAAAAGATGATGCTGTGAAAGTGCTGCACTCAATATGCCAGCAAATTTGGAGAACTCAGAAGTGGCCACAGGACTGGAAGAGGTCATTTTTCATTCCAATCCCAAAGAAAGGCAATGCCAAAGAATGCTTAAACAACTGTACAATTGCAACATCCCAAACCCTAGTAAAGTAATGCTCAACATTCTCCAAGCCAGGCTTCAACAGTGTGTCAACATTCCAGATGTTCAAGCTGGATTTAGAAAAGGCAGAAGAACAAGAGATAAAATTGCCAACATCCATTGGATCATCAAAAAAGTAAGAGAGTTCCAGAAAAACATCTGCTTTATTGACTATGACAAAGCCTTTGACTGTGTGGATCACAATGAACTGTGGAAAATTGTCAAAGAGATGGGAATACCAGACCACTTGACCTGCTTCTTGAGAAATCTGTATGCAGGTCAGGAAGCAACAATTAGAACTGGACATGGAACAACAGACTGGTTCCAAATCAGGAAAAGAGTACATCAAAGCTGTATATTGTCACATGCTTATTTAACTTATATGCAGAGTACATCATGAGAAAATTGGGCTGGATGAAGCACAAGCTCTAATCAAGATTGCCGGGAGAAATATCAATAACTTCAGATATGCAGTGACACGACCCTTATGGCATAAAGCGAAGAAGAAATAAAAAGCTTCTTGATGAAAGTGAAAGAGGAGAGTTAAAAAGTTGGCTTAAAAATCAACATTCAGAAAAACTAAGATCATGGCATCTGATCCCATCACTTCTTGGCAAACGGATGGGGAAACAGGGGAAACAGAGACAGACTTTATTTTGGGGGGCTCCAAAATCACTGCAGATGGTGACTGCAGCCATGAAGTTAAAAGACGCATGATCCTTGGAAGAAAAGCTATGACCAACTGAGACAGCATATTAAAAAGCAGAGACATCACTTTGCCAACAAAGGTCTGTCTAGTCAAAGCTATGGCTTCCCAGTAGTCACGTATGGATGTGAGAGTTGAGCTATAAAGAAAGCTGAGCACTGAAGAATTGATGCTTTCGAACTGTGGTGTTGGACAAGACTCTTGAGAGTCCCTTGGACTGCAAGGAGATACAACCAGTCCATCCCAAAGGAAATAGGTCCTGAATATTCATTGGAAGGACTGATGCAGAAGCTGAAACTCCAACCCTTTGGCCACCTGATGCGAAGAACTGACTCACCGGAAAAGACCCTGATGCTCGGAAAGATTGAAGGCAGGAGGAGAAGAGCACAACAGAGATGAGATGGTTGGATGGCATCATGGACATGAGCTTGAGTAGGCTCTAGGAATTAGTAATGGACAGGGAAGCCTGGCGTGCTGCAGTCCATGTGGTCACAGAGAGTCAGACATGACTGAATGACTGAACTGAACTGAACTGATCTTGTTTTGGGACTATCTTTGCCTCGGGTGTCAAGTAAGAAGATTTCTATTTGTACATATGAGACATGAAGAATATGTAAAGTGTCCCTGTTGAAGGTGTTGTTGTTTGTAGTGACCTTACAAAGTATAATAAAAGAGTCTGGGTATGCATGTGGCTGAAGTTTCCTAGGCCTTCTGTTTTGGCCACTATTCTACCACTCTTTTTAATCCATATCTATGTGGTGATGGAATATCGTTATTTGCAATATAAGCACACCTAAGTCTTCTGGAACTAGACCTGTTTAGAAACAGGAAATTCATGTGTGGAGAGTTCAAGATCTGAGAGTGATGGTCCAGACCAGTTTCTAGCTCTGCCACTTGATTTAGCCAATGGACTTGGGCAGTACGACTTTAAAGCTTGACTGGACTCTATGTTAAATCCACAGTTGTGAAAATCAAATGAAATTGCCATGAAGACACTTTATAAAAATAAAAATTACTTAATAAATATAAGGTATAGGCCCCAGGAAACAACTCATATCAAGATAAGTAAATGTTTACTTACTCTCACAATTAAAAAAGATCTTACTTAATAAATATAAGGTATAGGCCCCAGGAAACAACTCATATCAAGATAAGTAAATGTTTACTTACTCTCACAATTAAAAAAGATCAAGAAGATATTTCTTTTAAGTTCGATTTAATAAGACAAAATGCTAAGAGAAAAAAAAAATTGGAAAGTGCTTAATAACAGACTGTGATTAATCACTTTAACAAATGGGTTGATGTTGGCTATGCTACTGATCATCAAACCAATTTCAGTAATTCCATTATGCAGTAAAGATATTCCATCCAAATTTTCTCAGCCAGTGGTTGGCTTACATTCAGATATGGACATTTCTGCTTGTGTTTTAAAATACATTGTGTCTTGTGGCAGTAAAAAGGAAACAAGACATCCTCAATTTAATTAGTACAGTGATTTTCTAATGGATCTTAGGTACAAAATTTTTATCCAAAGGAAACCTTAATAGGAAGCCCTTTATGTACCAATAAAGCAACTTCATTTTCACTTTTCACTTTCACGCATTGGAGGAGGAAATGGCAACCCATTCCAGTATTCTTGCCTGGAGAATCCCAGGGACAGCGGAGCCTGGTGGGCTGCCGTCTATGGGGTCGCATAGAGTCGGACTCGACTGAAGCGACCTAGCAGCATGACCATTTCAGTTGTTTTCAGAGGGCTTCCCACAAACCCCACCCAAGCTTCCACCTGTCCTCTTTGCTCTAGAATACTTGGGGAATAGCCATATGATGCTCCTAGGAGCACAGTTTGAAAACAATTTTTTTTTTAATTGTAACAAAGCACTTTGAAGAATTTGAAATACAGTTTAATCATGACGCAGTCTCACAATAATGCCAAATGTTACCTTTGGCTCCATGAGATCTTGGGTATTTATCTGTTGATTGACTAGCTCTGTGGGTTCATGTAAGTAAACAATATAAATTATATTTTCTTTCCTCACACTTCTCATTGATTTAAAAATCCTGACCTCAGTGATTTTGGATACTTTTTAATAGTACTGGCTACTCCCTACAGTACATATAGGAACTAACCAGATATTGTGCTTATTAGTTTTTTGGTATAGCTTCCAGTTACAATCAGTTTTCATTCACTTTGATAATTTCTTTAATAAAATGCTGTACATTTTATAAAGAAGATATATTCTCCCCATTCATACAAACAAAACAGTCTTGATTTGAAATATACTCTGGATGGAATTGTAGAGCAAAAATTTATATTTGAGCATATGTTTCAGAAACATTTTGACATTACAGCTATTTAAACCTGGGAAACATTCCTAGCACTCTGGTTTGATCCAAAAAAATTGAAATCATGAGAATAAAGGGTGAACTCCTGTTTCCATAGACTTTCATGCTCAACAGGACAAAAAAGAGTGAGAACTTTAAGTGAATTAAAACCACTTCATTTGAGAATGATAAAGGTGCCCATAAAACTTTTCTTTGTCAGTTGATTCTGAATAGAGCCTGCTCTTGGCAGAATATGAAGGGAACCCTCTTTCCTCAGATGGTAAGACTTCTTCTGAATCCAGGGTTTTTAGGAAGCCTTTGTGATCCCTATTCCCAGAATTCAGCAAACAGAGAAAGAGAGAAAATCAGCAAGTGTTGTCATATAAGTTTCCTTATTTTTCCATATCCATCTTAGCTTATTGGAACCTCTTAATTGATGAATGAGGACTTTATCAAGCCTGGCAGGAGTCATTATGTCTCTGATTTTCCTTGAAATGTATCTGTCGTGCAGCTCAAAATTGAATAGCCAGTTTGGGGCTTAACCAGAGACATGGCACTGACTTAAGACACTCTGAAGGGAATGAATGATTAATGCAGTTTATAGACAGGCTAGCGCTTCTTCTGTCTCATGTGCTTTTTGTATGTAATCTCCAGTGGTTCAAGTTCAGATGGATCTAATGAAAAAGGACTAGATGTTTTCCACCTTCCCTTCAGAGCATGCTGTACGATTTATCCACTGACAAAATGTGCTAATGAAATGTCACCTTGGACAGCTTGCTAAAGGATTGATGGGCTGAAAGTTTTGCACTTTATTTAACTTTTGCAGGAAAAATGAATAAGTCCTCCAAACTCTGTATGATATAGAGATCCATTATGGTTTTCTAACTCAGGAAGTAGCTATACCACTGACGGGACGGAGGATAGAGAAAGATGCTGATGGGGTAAAGTTTATAAATAAGCAGATTGAGGATGTGTGGCTTTATTATACCTCCATTCTAAATTATTGTCAAGTTACTTGATTTTATGAAGGCATTTCCTTCTATATACTTTATACAATTGTTTTCAATCTATTAGTCTATCAAAGGGAAATAAAATCATCAACCTCTGTAACCAGTTATCCTATTTCTTTATCTGTTCTTTTGTTCCTTCATTACCAGAATCCCAACTATAAAACCTATCCTGAGAATAGTTTTAAGCCTTTTAATTTATTCCACTCATAAAAACTTCATAATCTGTGAGCAATGGCCACTAAAGATCATTAAAGGGAATTGAAAATGGCAGACCAAAAAAAAGCCAGGATATGGAAGGAGATAAAACTGTACATAATCAGAGAGTCTGTTGATAGCGGTAAAAGGGCAAAATATACAAAATGGACTAGCACTGAAATAAAATAAGGAAGTAAATGAAAACTAAGCAAAAATAATGGAATGCAGATAATGCAGTTATAAGCTATGTACATCTACACTAACCAAATAAATAAAAATAACCACACAGTGACACAAGAGAGAAGCTTAAAAATATATAGATCTACAGAAGGTAAGTTAATGCTTACTTTATCTAGAATGGTGAATGGAAGTATAAAGAAGGACATTTTCTCACTCCTTGCTGGTGCTGCTGCTAAGTTGCTTCAGTCATGTCCGACTCTGTGCTACCCCAGAGACAGCAGCCCACCAGGCTCCTCTATCCCTGGGATTCTCCAGGCAAGAACACTGGAGTGGGTTGCCATTTCCTTCTCCAATGCATCAAAGTTAAAAGTGAAAGTGAAGTCGCTCAGTCGTGTCCGACTCCTAGCGACCCCATGGACTGCAGCCCAGGCTCCTCCATCTATGGGATTTTCCAGGCAAGAGTACTGGAGTGGGGTGCCTTTGCCTTCTCCATCTCACTCCTTAGTCCAAGGCAAAAATTTGGTAGAATCTACCTTTGGTGGTTCAGATGGTAAAGAATCTGCCTGTAATGCAGAAGACCTGGGTTCAATTCCTCAGTCAGGAAGATACCTTGGAGAAGGGCGTGGCTACCCACTGCAGTATTCTTGCCTGGAGAGTTCCATGGCAGAGGAGCCTGGCAGACTACAGTCCATGGATTAGCAAAGAGTCAGACATGACTGAGCAACTAACATGCTAAGGGAAGAAAGCTATCTGGTTTTTAATTTCCATAATTGTTAAAATGAGGATGAGAGTATTATTACGATAACACTAGTTGCTATAATAATTCTCTAAATTTCAGAGGCTTAATAAAGTAGAAATTGATTTTTCACATAGAGTCAAACTCAAAACAGTGGGGAGTTAACCTTATCCTCTGCTAAGATTGAGAGATCTTCATTTTTGTCATCTTGGGGCTTCTCTATTTTTAATATATAGGTCTTTTAAGATTGTTTAATATAAAACTCCCAAGAAAAAGTAACAAAAGTGTCAGCATATGAGAGGTTTATGAGGCTAACCTAGTAGAGATCCACTACTCAGTAGGCTATATGACTGAGCCTAACTACAAGAGAGACTGGAAAATGCAGACTAGGTGAATGTATAGAAAAAGGAGGAAACAAGACAGGTAATCTTGTACAGTTCCTTTCACTTCTATTGGAAAAATCAAATAATATAATGCTTATAATAAGCTCAATATCTCATATGCATTTCTTTTTTATTTTACTCATCCCTTTAATATTAAATGACTAATAAGTATAAACCTTTGTTATTACTATTTGGTTCTACTTAGGATAGCTATTTTTGTAACCATTGGTGGGGAAGAAAGCATAGCTAAAAGACAATAGACTTAATAAAACTGAAAACAGATTATGCCCTTTGACCTTTACAGTCATTTCAGAACTGAAAATATGTTTGTCTTTGATTTGTTAATAATTTTCTGCCACATTTAATTCCTTCAGCACATATTCTGTGTATTGTATCTCAGCATGATTTAATTTTTTTTATTATGTACATACCTGGATGAAAACCATGACATAAAAGTTGCTCAAAGGTATAGTAAATATTTACACTTGTTTCATTTTTAAATCCTAAATTATAATCTGTTTTAAATGCATTGTTCTCAAGTTTTTTGAAGCATACCAAAATAAAATTTGAAAAAATTACCACTTTGGTGATTAGAAATTCGAAGTCTAGGACTGTTTGTTTATTATCTTATGTTTTATGTGCTAGGTATTTCCAACTTTTGAAACTCTTATGTTTTTATGATGTAAAAAATGAGGGTTGTCACTGTGGCCTATACGTTATTCTCCTTATAATAGTAGTGTGATTAGTACATGGATACTGACTCAATTACTGATGTTTATGTAAGTTTTTGTGATTTTATATACTTGTAAGAATTATGATTACTCTTAATTAAATATAAGTGGATATAAAGATTACCGAAAACATAACAAGATTTAGAGTTAGCAAGACTTAAGTTTGAATCTTGGGCTTCCCTGGTGGCTTAGACAGTAAAGAATCCTCAATGTGGGAAACCTGGGTTTGATCCCAAGGTTGGGAAGCTCCCCTGGAAGAGGGCATGGCAGCCTACCCCAGTATTCTTGCCTAGAGAATCCCCATGGACAGAGGAGCCTGGCAGGCTACAGTCCATAGGGTCGAAGAGTCAGACATGACTGAGCGACTAAGCACAGCATGAGTTTGAATCTTACATCTACTTTAAGAAACACTTAAATTAATTGAAACTCAGAATCTAAATGTATACATGTACCTGAAAAGTAGGGAAAATAATATTAACTCTGCATGATACAGAGGGATTCCCTGGTGGCTCAGCTGGTAAAGAATCTGCCTGCAGTGTGGGAGACCTGTGTTTGATCTCTGGGTCAGAAAGATCCGCTGGAGACGGGAATGGCAACCCACCCCAGCATTCTTGCCTGGAGAATTCCATGGGTAGAGGAGATTGATGGGCTACAGTCTATGGGGTTGCAAAGAGCAAGACACAACTGAGCAACTAACACTTCACTTTCTTTCTGCACTGTACAAGATGGTTATACATTTTATAGGAGAAAACAAATTTTAATGGGCTTAGAATGTTTTCTGCCACAAAGTTAATTCTCAATAAATATTTCAGGAATGTGTCAGTTATATTCCATACTATCAAAAATCTGTGAATATAGTTTATATAATAATTTTGACACTAATTTATGTATGTTATAGGGCTGAGTAAATGAATATTGTATGTTATCACTTACATGTGGAATCTAGAAAAGCTGAATTCATAGACACAGAGAGTAGAATGGTTGGTGGTTACCAGGGCTGGGGGTTGGGGGAATGAGCAGATCTGAACCAAATGGTACAGATGTGCTGTTAGAAGATAAGTAAGCTCTGGAGATCTATGTACAGCACTATGATTATAGTTAACGATGCTGTAATGAATATTTCAAAGTTGCTAAGAAGTTAGATCTTAAATATTCTCATCACAAAAAGAATTAACTGTGTGACATAATGGGGGTATTAGCTAGCCCCAGAGTGTTAATCTGGAGAAGGCAGTGGCACCCCACTCCAGTACTCTTGCCTGGAAAATCCCAGGGATGGAGGAGCCTGGAAGGCTGCAGTCCATGGGGTCACTGAGGGTTGGACACTACTAAGCGACTTCACTTTCACTTTTCACTTTGATGCATTGGAGAAGGAAATGGCAACCCACTCTAGTGTTCTTGCCTGGAGAATCCCAGGGACAGGGGAGCCTGGTGGGCTGCTGTCTATGGGGTTGCACAGAGTCAGACACGACTGAAGTGACTTAGCAGCAGCAGCAGAGTGTTAATCATATGCAATCTATAAATGTATCAGATCAAGATTGTCCACCTTAAACATACACAATGCTGTACGTAAATTTTTTTTATTTGTTGGTTTAGTCTGATCCCAAGGACTGTAGCCTGCCAGACTCCTCTGTCCATGGGACTTCCCAGGCAAGAATGCTGGTGTGGGTTGCCATTTCCTTCTCCAGGGGATCTTCCCCACTCAGCAGTTGAACCTGTGTCTTCTGCATTGCAGGTGGAGTCTTTACTACTGAGCCACCTGGGAAGCCCTATATGTAAGTTACATCTCAATTTAAGAAAACATAAATGAAGGTGAGAGAAAATAATAGAAATGGCCTTCCCCCCAAATACATACAATCTATTTTTAAGAAAAATAGGCTTCCCTGGTGGCTCAGATGGTAAAGAATCCACCTACAATGTAGGAAACCTGGGTTCGATCCCTGGGTTGGGAAGATCCCCTGGAGGAGGAAATGGCAACCCACTCCAGTATTCTTGCCTGGAGAATCCCAATGGACAGAGGAGCCTGGTGGCTACAGTCCATGGGATCACAAAGAGTCGGACATGACTGAGCAACTAAGCACAGCACACAGCCGGTTTCAAGTATAACATTCTGAAATTGAGTACTTCTCTACTGTTTTCCCAGGATTATTGCTTTACTGTCAGACTCTGGTTGCTGAATTATGAACCTCTTATAGATTAACTTACGTGCCCAAGGTATGATAATATTAATAAAGCACCCCTTATCAAACACCCAAGAACAATTTTGCCTTGTGCTTTATCTAATTATTTCATTTAAATTTATAATTATGAAGAAGCTAACGAACCATGTAAAATAAGCAGTTCGTATATAGTGGGGGTTTCTAAAAAGCTGAGAGGGTCAGAATGAGACAAAAGAGAGATATTAAATACAGAATAAGCACCTAGCAGGTTAAAGGTATTTTAGGGATTTCTAGCTAGAGTTTTCATCCACACTATGTGGTTAGGAAAAGAAACAGAAGTGCTTCTAAACAAACAGGATTTGCTCTGAACCTCCCTGGACTGTGATCATGGAAATGCTGAATTTGGCAAATAATGAGTAGTATGAAATAGTAAAACAATTATTTTTGAAGAAGTCTGTAGAAGGTTGCTGGAAATGGGCTTCCCTGATGGTTCAGCAGTAAAGAAGCCACTTTCAAGGAGACAAGAGTTTTGATCCCTGGGTCGGGAAGATCCACTGGAGAAGGGAATGGCTACCCACTCCAGTATTCTTGCCTGGGAAGTCCCATGCACAGAGGGCCCTGTGGGCTTCAGTCCGTGGGGGCTGCAGAGTCAGACACAGCTGAGAACTAAGTACACACGCTGGAAAGGAGAGTGTGTAGGTGGTTGCAATTTCACTAACTTATACAAATAAACCTCCTTTGTTTTCACTGTAGAGTGTCGGTAAAGGAAAATAGACTCCATTTCTTAGGTCAGATTCCCTGGGAAGAGTAAAAATTAGGCAGAGGAATTAATGGAACTGAGATGCATTTGCAACAAATTCCTAAGGCAGTCTAGCTGGGATGACCCCCAAATGGAGCATGGGGACAGGGCCTTTGTTCCTCAGTGGAGACCAGCCACTGACTACAGCCTTGCCCCCAGGGATGGGTACAGGATATTACAGCCTAATATTTTCTACAGAGGGTAGATTTCCTACTGTAAAAAAGTGAAAAAAAAATTCTTAACCCAAACGAAATTTTCAGACATTTACCACAAAATATTTAAGAGCAAGAAGGAGAACTGTTAAGTTATATAAAGGACTTGAGAAAATGGTAAGAAATAACTAAAGTTAACATTATTTAAGAAGACTCAGATGAAATATATGAAATATGTATAAAAAATATAATAGAAATAAGCACTTCATGGATCACAGCCTTGTCTTGATGACGGGGTTTGCATAACTCAATGAAGCTGTGAGCCAAGCCATGCAGGGCCACTCAAGATGGACATGTCATAGTGGAGAGTTCTGAGAAAATGTGTTCCACTGGAGGAGAAATGACAAACTACTCTAGTATCATTGCCGCAAAAACCCCATTAATAGTACAAAAAGGCAAAAACACATGACACCAGAAAATGAGCCCCCCACGGTCAGAAGATGTTCAATATGCTATTGGGGAAGAGCAGAAGGCCATTACTAATATCTCCAGAAAGAACAAAGCAGCTGTGCCAAAGCAGAAACAACACTTCAATTGAGGATGTGTCTAGTGGTAAAAGTGAAGTCTGATGTTGTAAAGAACAGCACTTCATAGGAACCTGGACTGTTAGGTCCTGAATCAAGCTAAATTGGACGTGGTCAAACAGGACATGGCAATAGTGAATATTGACATCTTAGGAGTCAGTAAAATGGAAGGGAATGGGTGAATTTAATTCAGATGGTCATTATATCTACTACACTGGGCAAGAATCCCTTAGAAGAAATGGAGTAACCCTCGTAGTCAACTAGAGTCTGAAACGCAGTACTTGGGTGCAATCTCAAAAATGACAGAATAATCTCAGTTTGATTCCAAGGCAAACCATTCAACATCACAGTAATCCAAGTCTAGGCCACAACCACTAATGCTGAGAAAGATGAAGTTGCCCGGTTCTATGATGACCTACAAGACCTTCTAGAACTAACACCAAAAAAAGATGTCTTTTATTTCATAAGTGACTGGAATGCAAAACTAGAAAACCAAGATACTTGGAGTAACAGGCAAGTTTGGCCTTGGATTACAAAATGAAGCAGGGCAAAGGCTAACAGAGTTTTGCCGAGAGAATGCACTGGCCGTAGCAAACACCCTCTTCCAGCAACACAAGAGGTGACTCTACACATGGACATCACCAGATGGCCAATACCAAAATCAGACTTATTGTATTCTTTGCAGCTGAAGATTGGAGAAGCTCTATATAGTCAGCAAAAACAAGAACTGGAGCTGCCTGTGGCTCAAATCATCGGCTCCTTATTACAAATTTCAGGGTTATATGGAAGAAAGTAGGGAAATATATTGAGATAATGGAAATAAAATAGGTCCCCTTGTTGTCAGATATTTGTAATAATATGTGGATTTGTGGATTATTGAGTGTCTCATAATGAACTAAAAAATATGTGGATTTGTAATTTCCTGCATTTGTTGTCCCTATCTTTACTGATAACTAGTTAAATTAAATATTAACTTATAAATCTTTCATATCTATATATAATTATAAAATATCCCAAGCTTGAGATAAATATAAATGGATTAATCATTTCCTTTAAGCTCTTTTCAGTTGCAACAAAAATGCTACCACACAAGTTACTCTGGATACAAAATCTCCAAGAAGACAAAGATTTGTTGTGCTCCAGCTTCAGAAAGAAAATAAGTTGAGCTGGAAAAGAGGGACTCAAAGTCTTGAGATGATCATAGAGAGAAGAATAGAAGATAGGTTATGAAGGATTTTGTTAATCAGACAAAGGTCTTGGATTTCATTCAGTAGGGTGATGGAGCTGCTCAAACTGGTTTGTGAGAATTGATCACTAACTTTCATTAATATTGTGAGCTTGTTTTTTAAACATCATCCATATCAAAGATTAATTATTTAAATTTATAACTAAATGAATTGTTTTGGAAACAAAGCTTACCACTTCCTAAGTTATTTTGCTATAGTTCCCTATTATCACAGTAGACATTTGAAAACTATGTTATCTACATGCCGAGCGTGCAATGCAATGAAATGCTAATACCCATCTCTTTCCAGTTCCACATTCTCTGACATCACTTATGATGCTAGCTTGAAATTGGTGGGAGTTTTGAAACAAAGAAAATAATTATACTAATCCATACAAAATATAGTTGTTGGGTTTTTTTTTTTTTTTTTTAGCTCCAGAGATTTGGTTGCTTAACATTTATCACCAAATAATCTAATTGAAATACGAAAATATAGATTTTTAAAATACCTAATTGAAATAAGAAAATAAGTTTAGCAAGGCAGTGGCATAATTAAACTTTGTTTTGTCTGCTTATTTTTTTTGGGGGGGGGCTTTATGTTTAAGATAAGCAGAGAAAAGACTTGAGAGAAACAATGGAGAAGGTTGGAGGGGTTTTATTATAGTATGCTCATCTCAATAAGGCAAAGAGAAAAATTAAAAATAGGATAAATATTGTTGTCAGACTTGAGAAAGAGAGAAGGATCCAGGATGACTAATATTCTGGCTTGAACCATGTGTGTCTGATGGTACAATTTACAATGACCATTAAACTAGAGGAAGAAGCAGTAACAGAGAGCTGGTGACAGGAGCAGAGGAAGAAATAGTGCAGTTTTGAACATGCTAAATCTGAGGTACATTTTAAATATCCCACTTATATAGCCTGGAGGATCATGCCAGGGAGTTAAAGGGACATCAAAAGCATCGAGAGCCTTGAGAATGCATGAGATCACCAAGGACAGAGGATGACATAAGAGTAAAAGTCCTAGATCTCTCTTTATGGCACTGACGTCTCACATTTTTGCTTTGCATTTGATGTTGACAGAATATCTTAAATCTTTCCTACTTTTCTATCCTCCATGGACAAAACACACCACAGCCTAAATGTTTTGGTCTCTGTTTTACTCTGATGAGCTTTAGCCATATCCTAGCTAACTCTCTTCCTTTCAGTCCTGGCTTATTCTAAAATTCCTCCATCTTGCACACATTTTCCCTAATGAGGGGCACATAGCTGAAAAGAGAGATAACTCAATGATCCACTGACAAAATCTATGGACAAATTATGTAGAGACAAGAAGATGAGATTAAACAGCAAACCACCTTGATGACAATCATTATTATTCTTTTGTTTCTTCTTTAGAGAACAACCTCGTCAAGTTTCCATAATCATTGTCACCTGTAATTGACTCCCTTGATTCCAGTTGTTCTCTCAGCAAGTATCCTAGCCTTTACTGGGTCCTTGAAGAATACATGCATAAAAGCTCGAGAATTAGGCAAACTTTTCTTGCACTAAGACTTGAACATCCCTGCCAGAAGTCAGTAATGGTCTGACATACACTACAGACTTCAACTGTACAGAGAACATACTGTAAAATATATATTACTATTTCAGGATTCTTACATTTGCAAATCTCTTGATATATACATAATGTATTTTTATCAAGGATACAATTGTCCAGATGTTAATTTTGAAAACAGATCCAAATCATCATGCCTATACCAGAGTGCTCTGTTGAAAGATCAGGTTGTGTAAGCAGCTTGATCATCAGCTGATGAAATATGCCATTAGAAGCAAAATAGAAATTATTGTTTGAAAATGTGAACATCTGGAAAGATCTACGTATCCTACATACAACCTCTTTGGTTTTGAACGCTGAGTTCTTACTAAAATTCTAAGTCTGTAGAGTACTACAGATCTTCAGTAATCAAAGCAATGTGGTACTGGCACCAAAACAAGCAAACAAACAAAAAACGAACAGACATAGGGATCAATGGAACAGAATAAAGAGCCCATAAATAAGCCCACACACCTATGGTCAATTAACCTTCAACAAAGCAGCTAAGAATACACAATGGGAAAAAGTCTCTTCAACAAATGGTACTGGGGAAGTTGGGCAGCTGCATGTAAATCAGTGAAATTAGAACACACCCTCACACTATGCACAAAAATGTACTCAAAATGGCTGAAAGACAGAAACATAAGAATGCCACCATAAAACTCCTAGGAAAGATCAAAAGCAAAGCATCCTCTGACATAAATCATACCAATGTGTTCTTAGGTCTATCTCCCAAAGCAATAGAAACACAGACAAAAATAAATTAATGAGACCTAATAAAACTTCCAAGCTTTTGCATGGAAAATGATAGCATAAACAAAACAAAAAGACAGCCTACAGAATGTGAGAAATATTTGCAAACAGTGTGGCCAAGAAGTGCTTAATGTCCAAAATAGACAAACAGCTCATTGAACTCATCAACAACAACAAAAAAACAACCCTATCCAAAAATGGGCAGAAGACCTAAGCTGAGATTTCTTCAAAGAAGAAACACAGATGGCCAAGAGCACATAAAAAGATGATCAACATCACTAATTATTAGAGAAATGCAAATCAAAGTTACAATGAGGTACCACCCTACACCAGTCAGAATGGCCATCATTAAAAACTCTAAAATAAAAGGCTGGAGAGGATGTGGAGAAAAGGGAACCCTCCTACACTATTGGTGGGAATATAAGTTGGTGCAGCCACGATAGAAAAAGTATGGAGGCTCTTCAAAAACTAAAAATAGAATTACCAAATGATTAGTAATCCCACTCTTGGGTATACATCCAGACAAAACTCAAAAAAAAAAAAAAAAAGATACATACACCCCTATGTTCATAGGAGCAATATTCACATTGCCAAGACATGGAAACAACCTTAAATGTCCATCAGCATAAGAGTGGATAAAGATAATGTGGTGTATATACACAATGGAATGTTACTCAACCAGAGAAAAGAAATAATGCCATTTCCAGCAACATGGATACAACTAGAGATTATCATACTAAGTGAAGCAAGTCAGAAAGAGATATGTGAAATATAAAATATGATCTAGTTATAAGACAGAAACAGACTCACTGACATAGAAAACAGAATTGTGGTTGCCATGGGGGAGGGAATTAGGGGAGGGATGGACTAAGAGTTTGGAGTTAGTAAATGCAAATTATTACATATAGAATGAATAAACAAGGTCCTACTTATTAGCACAGGGAACTATATTTAGTTCCTGAGATAAGCCGAAATGGAAAAGAATATTTAATAAAAATTTTATGTATGTACAACTGAATCACTTTGCTGCATAGCAGAAATTAACACAACATTGTAAATCACCTGTATTTCAGTAAAAAATAAAATTCTAAGTCTGTAAAATAAAGTCCTTGTAAAATAAAGGTAAATCTTAAATCAGTTTTGCAAGCCATATATGCCTATATGGAATTTATTAATTAATTTTTTTTTTTTTTTTACTATTTTAGCCAAGAAACAGAGTTGAGCCCAATTCTCACAAATGCACCTACTATCTTCCATATATATAGCATTCCTTTCACTGTGCTTGACTTGTGACAATCTTCTGCATTTTACTAAGACTATATGTACCTGCTTTGATAGCTATTCTTTTCCTTGGAAAATTATAATTCATTAGAACATTTCCTGTTTATTAATTTCTATTTCTTTGTCTTTTCTTTAACTTTCTGGATGCTCATGTATCCAAAAATAGGTAGCACAACTTAATAATGTCTATCTTTGGAAAGCACCACTTAAATCTCAAAAATAATCTTAATTGATTAACTGGGGAAAAGAAAAGATATCCCAAATACTCAAAACTTTAAATGACATGTCTTGAGTTTTCTTTCTTTTTTTTTTTTTTTGTCTTGAGTTTTCAATGGATTTTAATGTAAAAATTAAAATGAGCTGAATTTTGTTGCATAATGAATTTTTTCCTAAACTCTTGAATTCCCATCACTGGGAAGTAAAGACTTGGTAAGCATCTGCCAAAGGAACATTGGAGGATATTTCTTCACTGGTTGGAAGGAGTCTACTTTTTCATCTCTATTTATCAGTGTACAGATAAGGAAAAACTTGACCAGTTCACTTCTCTATGGAAGGGAAAGAGGCAAGAGACCTCATCCTATGAAATGTAGCATACTTAATGGAGATGAACAGCAAACTTTGCTCTTTCTTGCAGCAAACATGAAAAACACAGTCTAATATGATTTATAAATTCCATAATTCCATGGACTAATCCACCAGATTAAAATTATATATAATTCATTATATAATTTAAACTATTTTATATAAGTATATAGTTATATATATTATATTACATATATATGTATGATACATGCAATATATATATACATATATGATACACACACTTATATATATATGCATTCCTGACTCATGACACTGGGAAAATTTTTTCCCAAGGGTCTTTAATCAGAAACAGATGGTGGTGGTTTAGTTGCTAATTTGTATCCAACTCATGTGATCCTGTGGACTCTAACCTGCCAGGCTCCTCTATCCATGGGTTTTCTCAGGCAAGAATACTGGAGTGGTTTCTATTTCCTTCTCCAGGGGATCTTCCTGACACAGGGATCAAACCCAAGTCTCCTGCATTGCAGGTGGCTTCTTTACTGACTGAGTCACCATAAATTATATAATTTCATGGACTAATCCACCAGATAAAAATAAATTATACATATAATTTATTATGTATTATAACTATATACTTACATAAAATATATATTTTATATTTGTATGTATATATATACATTATATACATTCCTGACTCAAGACACTGAGCAAAATTTTTCACAAGGGTCTTTAATCAGAGACAGAAGTATATAATTCAAAATGTCTTCATAGCAAATATCAAAACTAATTCCAAGTTGTTCCCAAAGCAATATGAAATCTAACAAGGTAAAGCACTAAGACATTTTCATATTTTGTTAAGAAAAGATTTGAGTATCAAGTGTTCAAATTTCCAGATCTTATGAAATAGTTTAGACAAAAGAAGACCAAAAATGTTTAACTATACTCAGTCTGAATTTTATTCTGTACGTATGTTATCACTCAGTCATGTCTGACTCTGCTACCTCATGGGCTGTAGCCTGCCAGGTTCCTCTGTCCATGGGATTCTCTAGGCAAGAATATTGGGAATCTTCCTCTACGGAATCTTCCTGACCCAGGGATTGAACCCAGGTCTCCCACATTAAAGGCCAATTCTTTACCATTTGAGCTACCAGGGAAGCCTGCTATTCTGTATATTTTAGTCTAAGTATAAAAAAATCTTTTAGTTTGGAGATAAAGAAAATTTCTGTATACTTTGCTCAGTTCCCTTAACTTTTCTCCAACCTTTGCCGTACCTGCAATTTATAAAATTAAACAAAACACTTTTCATCATGTTTGTGGTTGTTTACCTGTGCTTTGGATATGCAAGAGAATGTAGCGATGAGATTACTGCATGGAGAATCCAACTCAGCCTTTAAAATACTTGAAACAATTTAAAGAGTAAACAGGAAGTGTCAATGTCAGTAACATCATGTTTCAGTATTGCTCAGAACAGAGAAAAGCTGGGAGTTATGCCGAGTCACCAGTCACAACAGAGAAGAAAGCACTGAACCTGAGTTAGTACTAGCTTTGGAAGTCTATTTAATATTCACTAAGGGTATTCCAAAAATGTCAGGTCCTGCTCTTTAAACTTTTATTGTGCATCTGTGCATTTTCTGCCCTTTTAAAGCCCTGATTCACTAACTTTTTAAGCCAGTGGTGAAAATATTTCTAGCTTCCACTGAGACATATTGGGGGAAAATGGCATTTAATTTAATAATAATTAGTTGGAGAATGTTTCACATTTAGAATAAAAAGGAAATTCTAGGAACTTTTCTAAAGGGGTAGGCACAATATATGCTAAAATAGCTAATGATCTCCATAAAATAAACTGTGAGGGGAAATGATAATCTAAATGTTGTAACTTCATCATTCAAAAATTCTTGTTAAAAAAAAATTGCTTCCTGACTCTTCAGTACATACGAGAGTATTTGATGTGTGATTAAGTTGTTTTGTCACTAAGTTGTATCCAACTCTTTTGAGACCGCATGGACTGTAGCCCACCAGGTTCCTCCGTCCATGGGATTTTCCAGGCAAGAACTGGTTGCCATTCCCTTCTCCAGAGGATCTTCCCAACCCAGGGATTAAACCTGCATCTCTCTTGTATTCGCAGGTAGATTCTTTACCACTGAGCCACCAGGGAAGCCAAATTAAACAATAACAACTAAATAAAAAACACTGTTGTACATATTGTATTATCTTTCTACTTTATGTAAGTTTGTTTGACTTGAGTTTTTCAATTATCTTATTAAAGTGGATTCATCCACTCATGAGGCATTTATCACTAGCAATACAATCAGATATACAGGTCAGATGCATTATGCTTTATTCAAAGAAATGGTTGTCTTCATGAAGAAATCAGACATGTAGATAGTAATCAAAACTTTATAGTATGAAAGAAGGATAAATAGTGTCATGTGAGAACTGAGAAAGAAAACCTAAACTAGTCATCTAAGAGGATGTAAATATGGACTTGCTCTAAATAAGTGCCTAACTAGAAGAAACTACATTGGCAAAGATTATCAAGATGGCAGGCACTTCATCTTGATTATAGCCTTGACATCTTACCTTCTATTTTAAATAAAATTTGACCATGATGTGGCCTCCTCCTTGGACTGCATATCTGTTTAGCCCCTTAAAGACTCATCTTGACTGAATTAAAGTGTAGTATTTTCTTTTTTAAATAATTTTTTAATTTTAAAATTAAAAATGAGATTCATTTTTTATGATTTAGCCACCTTAATTCCATTTGCAACCTACTCCTTCCTTGCTATGTAATGTATTCACAGACTCTGAGGGTTAATATATGGGCATCTTGAGAGGGGGGCAATATTCTGCCCACCACACATGCCTGTTAAAATTAAACACTGAATAAAGGTACATGATCATCTGGTTCTCTAGAAAGCTCAAAATGAAATGTGAGCTATGCTAACATCTGCACCATAGGTTAATTCATCAAACATATACTTACTAAATGTCTACTCAGTGCCGGTGGCTCAGTCGGTAAAGAATCTGCCTGCAATGCAGGAGACCTGGGTTCGGTCCCTGGGTTGGGAAGGTCCCCTGAAGAGAATGGCAACCCACTCCAGTATTCTTGCTTGGAGAATTCCATGGACAGAGGTCCTAGCTGGCTACAGTCTATGTAGTTGCAAAGAGGATTAACACTTGTACACAGTGCCTGACACTGTTTTAGGTAAAAATTTTCTTGGGGAAACACATCGGAAGAAGGAAGAGTCCTTGGAAAGAGCAGGAACTGGATATTCCTGGAAACCTTGTTTTATAGCCACTGAACAAATATCATTGAGATACTATTTTGTAGTAGATACGATTCTGGATATTGGATGCAAATTGGTAAAAAAAAAAAAAAGCAACAGGCTGGTTCCCTACTTTTGCAAAAATTACAATCTAATCCAGCAAATATCAAACAAATGAATAAAAAAATATTTGTCAAATCACAAATTAACTAATAAAGCCCAGGTTTCACAAACAGCAAAGGATCCTACATTAAAATGTAAAAAATATCTCAGAGAATTGACAGCTAAGCCAGGGTATGTAAAATGACCTGCTGCTGCTGCTGCTGCTAAGTCGCTTCAGTCGTGTCCGACTCTGTGCGACCCCATAGACGGCAGCCCACCAGGCTCCCCCATCCCTGGGATTCTCCAGGTAAGAACACTGGAGTGGGTTGCCATTTCCTCCTCCAGTGCATGAAAGTGAAAAGTCAAAGTGAAGTCGCTCAGTCGTGTCCGACTCCTAGCGACCCCATGGACTGCAGCCTACCAGGCTCCTCCGTCCATGGGATTTTCCAGGCAAGAGTACTGGAGTGGGGTGCCATTGCCTTCTCCAGTAAAATGACCTAACGACACCTAAAAAGTCTCTCAGTGTGTTCCCATGAATATCTGCATCACAAACACTGAGTGTTCCTGCTTAAAATTAATATCTTTTGACCTCTTTATAGGCTTAATAAAATCAGATTATCTGGTACTAGGACCAAGGTATCTATATTTTAACAACCCTGTCAGATGATCCTTCTGAACATTGAAGTTCATAAATCTTAGCACAATACTTAATGTTAGAAGGGTCAATCATTATAGTTTTTTGCTGTAATGCAAACAACAGTATTTCTGCCATAGAAGAGTCATATTTAATGATCAGAATATTTACCCACACAGTTGAAAACTGTTGTCTCCAGGAAGAAGGTTTTTGGATAAAAAGAAGAAACCCCTCTGAAGCATCAGCAAGAGTATTAGTCAGGGTTCTCCAGAGGGAAAAAAAAAAACTGATAGGAGGGGTGGATAGGGTGGGGAGACATGTAGATTTAGCATAGCTATTGACTCACAGGGCTACAGAGACGGAGACGTACCAGGATCCGCTGTTTACAAGCCAGAGAACCAAAACAGTTGGTGGAATAACTGAGTCTAAGTCTGAAGACGTGAGAAGCAGGAGAAGACCTTCAGGGGCAGAACAAGGGAAAATCGAGAGCATTTGCCACTCCTTCCTTAATTTTTTCTATTCAGGCCCTCAACGGACTGATGCTGCCACCCACAATGGTGAGAGCAGATCTACTTTATTCACCCTACTGAACCAAATGCCACTCTCTTCTGGAAATATCCTCACAGACATACTAAGAAATAAAGTATCATCTGGGCATCCCTTAGCCCAGTCAAGGGGCTAACCACCACAGGAATGGCACATGTAAATTGAAGATGGTTAAATGATGCTTTGACTTTTCTGTGATCCATGATAAAACTTGGGGAGTTGTGCTATTTTAGGTCAAGTGTAAGTGGCCTGTGAGATTATTAACTTTATTCAACTAAAATAAAATATCACTTGAGTTTTGCAGACCCAAGTAAACCTCTCAAACAATGGTTATGCCATTACATGATAAATGATGATAGTAAACATTTTAGAGTAATTTCATAGTGATTTATTTTATTTCTTAGGCCTTTTGGTTTTGTGCTCTACTTATTTAAATCTCTCCCTTCAGTGATAATATAGTTATTCTTATTTAGTTTAAAAAAAGCAAGGTAGTAGAAACACTGAAAACCAGAAACTATATTAGGAATAACAGGAAGATTTATCAAGTATAAGCATAAGCACATATGTAATTGTTAAAGATCTATTTTTGTCCAATTAATAATTGCTCTCCATGTCAACTGGGATTCCCTGGTGGCTCAGATGGTAAAGGGTCTGCCTGCAATGCAGGAGACCCAAGTTTGATCCCTGGGTTGGGAAGATCCCCTGGAGAAGGAAATGGCGTCCCACTCCAGTATTCTTGCCTGGAAAATCCCATGTATAGAGGAGCCTGGGGGGCTACAGTCCATGGGGTTGCAAAGAGTCAAACATGACTGAGTGACTTCATTTCCATGTCATCCAAGGTCCATCTAGTCAAAGCTATGGTTTTGCCAGTAGTTATGCATGGATGTGAGAGTTGGATTATAAAGAAAGCTGAGCACCAAAGAATTAATGCTTTTGAACTGGTGTTGGAGAAGACTCTTGGGAGTCCCTTGGACTGCAAGGAGATCTCACCAGTCAATCCTAAAGGAAATTAGTCCTGATTATTCATTGGAAGGACTGATGCTGAGGCTGAAATTCCAATACTTTGGCCACCTGATGCGAAGAACTGACTCCTTGGAAAAGACCCTGATGCTGGGAAAGATTGAAGGCAGGAGAAGAAGGGGACAAGAAAGGATGAGCTGGTTGGATGGCATCACTGATTCAATAGACATGAGTTTGAGTAGGCTCTGGGTGATGGACAGGGAAGCCTGTCATGCTGCAGTACATCAGGTCCCAAAGAATTGGACATGACTGAGAGACTGAACTGACTGACTGACTTCCATGTCAAACTAATAGTAAAAAATAATTTGAGGGAAAAGAGCACATATAAGCAAAATCCATTTAGTACACAGAATCAGAATGGTCTTCCTGTGAGAAATTCCTTAGTTCTGTGATTTATAACCAAACTAAACTGAAATTTAAATACAAACTTAAATGAAAAAAAAAAAACTGTAAGAAAGAGAGGAGGGATGTTAACACTGGCACAATGTCTTAATCCAGGTAAACTATCGCACAATGGCCAAATCTGACCAACCACCTATTTTTGTACAGACATGGTGCTTCGTTGGAAAAGCCCTGATACTGGGAAGGATTGAGCGCCAAAGGACATGTGGGCAGCAGAGGATGAGATGGTTAGATAACATCACCAACTCAATGGATATTAATTTGAGCAAACTCTGGGAGATAGTAGATGATAGAGGAAGAGTCTGGAGTGCTACAGCCCATGGCGTCGCAAAGAGTCGAACATACCTCAGCAACTGAACGACAACAGCAACAACATGGAGCGAGAAATGGTTTTTACATTTTTAAATGGTTGGAAAAATATTTAAAAAAAAAACTTCATGATGTGAAAAATAGATAAAACTTAAATTTCAGTGTTCATAAACCTGAATTGGAACACAGCAGAGCTCATTCATTTATGTATGGTCCATGGTTTCTAGGCTGCTACCACAGCAGAATTGAGATGCTATAATAGAGACCTTATAGCCCACAAAGCAGGACATATATACTGACGGGGTCTTCACAGAACAAATTCATCTGTTCTGTTTTTAATTCATTACCTGTTTGAATATTAATGTATATGTTTCTATCATGTTACCATGTTAAATTATGGTAAAATATTTAATGAAAATGTTAATGCATTTATGTTTCTATCCTGAGGCCTTCCCTGGTGGCTCAGAGGGTAAAGAGTCTGTCTGCAGTTTGGGAGACCTAGGGTTACAAAAAGTCGGACACGACTGAGTGACTTCACTTTTCTTTCTTATATCATGTTAGTTAAGTTTTAGTAAAATATTTAATAAAATATTACACATATAAAATATGCATGGCATATAGTATAAATATGAGTATGTAAATATATATATATGTATATTTATATACATGTGTGTGTATATATATATATATATATATATATATATATATACACACATTACCCCTTACTATTGTCCTGTCTGTGCATGTTGCATGCATATCTCATTTATTCTTCCATGCAGTATATGCAATATTTGAGTTATTTCACTTAACTCTTGAAATAGTCATGCAAGGATGTGCTAGAATTAAACCCATTTAACAAATGCATATATTGAAGTTTACATAGACTACCTGATTTCCAGAGTCACACAGCTCGAACTCAAGCCCCATTTAGCCTAACTCCAAAATATCATACTCTCATTCACTGTTAATACTGGGTTGGCCAAAAAGTTTCTTCAAGCTTTTGCATATATGAGAGTGCAGAAAAATCTGAACAAACTTTTTGGCCAACCCAATGTTTATATTTAGTTACATATTTATACAAATAAAAATTTATACACACTTAAACAGTGACTAACACATCAAAGGCTAAAGTACTTTTTTAACACATTTGTTTTAATTTCAATTTAAATACATCTTTTCCTGTTTCAGGAAAATCTTTCTTCAGAACTGTAATAAGTAACACATCTAATATTGCTAGACAGAGCCTGCTAATGCAGACAAAAGGCAGTTTCATAGAGGGCCAATATATTTTTTAATCTTTGTCTCCTGGAATATTTTCTATCTAAGTGGAGTGAGTAGGCACACGGAATATCCTTCATTTTATAAACCTCCAGTGAATACTCATGAAAACACTGGTGAGTTAGGGGATGCAAACTGAAGGAGGAGGGGAACTGAGGGAGTAGAAAGCAGAGGAAAACTGGCCATCTGCTTACCAATCTGAAATTACTCCAGTTTTTGTCCCGTTCAATTTGCAGATTCCGTTTGAACGATTATATTGTACCCAGTGGGGATTCATAACCCTCCTAATTCTGTGAATCAGGAATTAATTACTGGTGGGAATATTTGTCCAGACTGTCCTGAGGACTTCCCTGGTGGCTCAGTGGTAAAGAATCCGCCGCCAGTGCAGGGGACATGGTCCAAGAAGATCCCACTTGTCACAGAACTAAGCCTATGCATCACAGCTGCTGAGCCCACACACCCCAGAGCCTGTGCTCCGCAACAACAGAAGCCACTGCAGTGAGAAACCTGTGCACCACAACCAAGAGTAGCCCCCACTCGCTTCAACTAGAGAACGCCCACCACAGCAACAAAGACCCAGCACAACCAAAACTAAACAAATCAATTAAAAAAAGAAAAAAAAGCTGTCCTGACATTTGGACCTACAGAAGGCTCTTCCCCAGCCATTCTTTTAAATATGTTCCTGGGGGAAAAAATTCTCCATCTGGATCTTGGGTTGTAAATGACTCAATAGAATTAGAATACTTGACGAGATTTTAATAAAATTTTAACCTATAAAACTATACATTATTTGAGACTAAAACAGTTTGTGAAAACTTTACTCAAGTGAATTTTATTTTGAAAGGGAAAAGGGAGACACAAAGAAAAAAATAATGCCACATGTATAAATCTAAGATGTCAAGTCTCCCATTTTTTTCTGTGATAAATGACATTTAACTTGGTATACAAAAGCTAAAATTTAAGAAATTTCTACATTTCCCAGGGTCTTTATTAGATGTTTCACATATGCTATTTTGTATAATTCCTACAGCAGCCCAGTGAGACATACATTTTTCTCTCATTTAAAAATTGATCTAAAAAAAAGAAAGATCAAACAAACATAGCTGTTGTAGATTAAGTCCTTGCTCATGATCATTATTCATTTCCTTTCCCCTTTATCCATTCGGAGGGCTACAGTCCAAGGGGTCGCAAAGAGTCGGGTATGACTGAGTGTATGGCACTTAGATACTGGATAGTGTTCATCCTTTTCCCTTGACTTTAGGTTTGTCCATGAAACTTGCTTTGGCAAACGGAATACCGCATTAGTGAACTGATGACACAGGAGACTTAAAATATGCTTCAGTTTTGGCTTTCTCTTTTGTGCTCATTCCCTTCTCATGAGAAGTTTTCCCTGGCATCTTTATACCCTTCAGCTGAGCCCATGAACTGACCCTAGCTGACCCAGGCTGTCCCATAGACCATGGGCAAGAAAGATGCTTAATGTTGTGTGCCACTGAGATTTTATGTAAGACTTTTATGTAGGAAAATATGACTATGAAAAATTGGTTATGGGATGAAGCTATAAGACAGAACAAAAGACACAAATGGGAAAAACTAAAGTAAAATATGTGCAATTTTAGGTAGAATTGCATGGATAGCCACCAAGAGACTCTACCGAAAGCTGGAAGAATGATCCATGGGGTAGTGGTAAGACATTCAAGAGTTACGTAAAAGAGAGAAAACAATTTTGAGGTGAAATGCTGAATGCGTGAGTCAACTACTTAAACTACTACAAGAAAGTGATGAGCTCATTGAGGGAAAAAAAAAACAAAATTAAAAACTGGCCAGTTAGCTAGCAAAACTTAGAGAGCTCAGAGATTGCATGGCTGGAAAAGGAACTGTCTGTCTTCAGATCAATGGTGTACCCTAACAAAGATGGCCTTCATCTTCAGCTTGACTAAACTTTATAGAGGTGTCTTCCTGATTTTAGGCCTCTTGCCTCCATTTCCTTAGGGCTTTTACTTTAGAAAACTTTCTACTGTAAATTCTTTCTCTGCCCTTTTGAAATGTAAATATTCTCCCAGTTTCTTGCCAGTTTTACAGTCCAGAAAGATTTTTCTTATGGAATCTTAAAAAAAAAAAAAAGGTACAAACGAACTTATTTACAAAAGAAACAGAGTCACAGATGTAGAAAACAAGCTTACGGTTACCAGGGAAAAGAGTAGGAAGGGAGAAATTTGGAGATTGGGATTGACATATACACACTACTATAAATAAAATAGATAACTATAATAAGGACCTACTGTATCACACAGGGAATTCTAGTCAATACTCTGTAATGACCTATATGGGAAATGAATCTAAAAAAGAGTAGATATATGTATATGTGTAACTGATTCAGTTTTCTGTATGCCTGAAACTAACACTACATTGTAAATCAACCATAGTCCAATAAAAATTTAAAAAGGAATGTTTTTAAGACTTGTAGCCATCCCTTTGAAATATAGTCATCGAGGAAGATAGTGTTCCTACCTCTCCAGTTTCTGTGGAAAGGTAGGAGCCTAGATTCTTCAATGAGCATCAGTAAGCAAACACAGATGGCCTAATCATAGAGAAAAACATTTGCAAAGTCAGAAACAGCTCAATGTGATGACAGATCCTACTGACTAATCTCCTTCCCTAATGTCCTTCAGTACTTTTCCACTAGATCACTCACCTCAGCACTTAAAAACACATTCACCTTGAGTTCAATCTCTTTCCTCTGTTGCAATAATCTTAACTAAGCCTTTTTTGTCTAACTTTGTCCAGTGTAATTTTTCTTTGACAGTCCATTGAACAATAGGCTCAGATAAAGGACAATTACTCTAAGTGTTACAGTAAGACATGACCTCAGAGCAAAGACCAAATCAAGCCTGTGGCTGTGACATTCTTTGCTGCTGCTGCTGCTGCTAAGTCACTTCAGTTGTGTCCGACTGTGCAACCCCATAGACGGCAGCCCACCAGGGTCCTCCACCCATGGGACTCTCCAGGCAAGGGTACTGCAGTGGGGTGCCATTGCCTTCTCCGAAGCCAAATAAGGCTCCTAGAAAACTTAGGGTCATAAGCACATAGAATCCTGATATAAACAAACTACTAGTAACTAAGGAGAGAGAAGTATTTTATAAAATAATTTTAGAAGTAACATTCAGCACATGGAGTTGACCAGAATCAAATACATAGAAATTCAGAATGTTTTAAGAAAGTTGTGCTGGCAAAAGTGCCTCCTGCCTACACTATGAGATTTTTGAGATATTAAAAGACATTCACCAGGAAGCTGACCAAGAAATCTGCTCAATGCCCTTTTCAAAGGCATCAAGGAGAGTGATGCCAAGGAGAGATTCCCAGAGAGTGGAGTCAAGAGCTATAAGCAATTGACTGGACTGAAAAGCTTAGTCAGAGAACATTTCCTATCCCCAAGGTACAAGATTCCGGCAATATTTGCTCATTAAGATCTCAGAATTGTTGTAGACTCATAACTGTTTGCCTCTTCTTCTTTGCATTTTGAGTTAGGGATTATCCTGCCCTTGTTCCACCGTCGTATGTTGGGTGCATGGGCTGGGAGGGGTGCAGACTATCTAGCTTTACAGATGCTGTTGCTCCTGCACCTGGTTGAGCCTGATGCCATGCAAAAAATGGGCCCATGGGGATATTTTGTAGAGAAATTGAGTTCTTTTTTCCACATGGGGAAATGAAGTGAATAAATATTTGTGACCAAAAAAAAGCTCAAGTAGTAGCCACAATACAGACATCCCATTCTTATCTCCTGATTGTGGGGAGGGTGAATGTGATGCTGGATTATATGCAGATGACTATGAAATGACTGGTGGTCTGCTTGAAATAGGTTGACGACCTCCTCCCTCCCAGTCAGAGGAGCTCAGGGGTATTGAAGTAGTTCGAGTTTTTTATTTCTCAGCAACATCTAAAGGGGCTTCCCTGGTGGCTCAGACACTAAAGAATCTGCCTACAATGCAGGAGGCCTGGATTCAATCCCTGGGTCTTAAGATCCCCTGGAGAAGGGAATGGCTACCCACTCCAATATTCTTGCCTGGAGAATTCCATGGACAGAGGAGCCTGGCAGGCTATATAGTCCATGGGGTTCCAAAGTGTCAGACACAACTGAGTGACTGGCAATTCACTTCAAACTTATTTACTCAGTAAGTAACAAAATCCTCAAAGAGATAAAGTAGATATTTACATGCTAATTGTTAATAAATGATTTAAAATGTTATCCTACTTCCATGACAACATATTTTAATTAAGTTGTGATTGCATACCAATTGGTAAATCTAAGTTGAGTAGCGTCTCCTTGGAAATGTACATTTAATTTTACGTAATGTTTTAAATAGATTTATCTCCCTGCATGTTTGAAATAAATTGTGTTAAAATCAGATTTTAATATTGCAGATATTATCATCACAACTGGTTAATATCTGTAAGGAAAAGAGTACTGAATTTGGAATGAGATGTGCTACTTACCACCTTTGTGGCCTGACATGTATTTAACTTCCCTGAACATCAGTATCATTTTCTATTACACAGGGCTGATATTAAATGTATTGTAGAGTTAGTGTGAAATTAATTGCTATAGTATATGTCAAGTTTCTATTGAACAGTAAACTCTCAGAAATTTAATTTCACACCTGCCCCTCTATGAACAGCCACACACACTCTTTCCTCAGTGCATAAGAAATTGTTTATCTGACATGAAATACAAAGTTGGAATTTTTAAATCAATCTGTGGGCTTAGGACACAAAATACTCACTCCATTCACTCTTAATTTTCAGCCTGTCCTTTTCACAGTGCTGGTCAGTCATATCAGAACTAGTTGCTCTATTTTATGGCTACTTCTCTTCTATACCATGGTGGCTTAGAAGATCAAATATTAGAAAATCAAATTAATTGAATAAAACAGTAAGTTATTTGAAAATAAAGAGACTTTGTGTGTGTGTGTTTGCATCCATTGGGAGCAAAGTTTTTATTTTTAACTGGAGGATAAGTGCTTTCCAATGTTGTGTTGGTTTCTGCCATACAACAGTGTGAATCAGTCATAAATATATATGCCCTCCCTCTTGAACCTCCCCCCACCTCACCATCCCATCCCTCTAGGGAGTCACAGAGCACCAGGCTGAGCTCTTTGGGAAGAAGCACAGCAACTTCCCACTAGCTGTCGTTTTACATATGATAATGTGTATAATTCAGTGCTACTCTCTCAGTTCATCTCACCTTCTCCATCTCCTGCTGTGTCCATAAGTCTGTTCTTCATGTCTGTTTCTCTATTCCTGCCCTGAAAATAGGTTCATCAGAACCATTTTTTTTTCTAGATTCCATGTATCTGCATTTAATATATGATATTTGCTTTCTCTTTCTGCCTTACTTCACTCTGTGTAACAGGCTTTAGGTTTGTCTACCTTTAGATTTAGGAGAATGTAAAAGTGAAACTGAAGTCGCTCAGTCGTATCTGACTCTTTGCAACCCCCTGGACTATAGCCTACCAGGCTCCTTCGTCCACGGGATTCTCCAGACAAGAATACTGGAGTGGGTTGCCATTTCCTTCTTCAGGGGATCTTCCCAACCCAGGGGATCTTAAGACCCAGGGATCGTACCCAGGCCTCCCGCATTGCAGGCAGACGATTTAACCTCTGAGCCACCAGGGAAGCCCAGGAGAATGTAAGTCGCTGAGCAAAGAGGTGTCCGCTGATCTAAACCTTGTCAAAATCTTATCTACTGGTTATATCTTCAGATCACTCCCCTTGTGTTTTGTGGTAGCTAGTTGCCACATTAGGCTGGAGATGGTATGCGGAGGGTAGATATAAGGCTTAGCTCATGCAGTGATGCCTATAAAAGGACTAGTGGTCTGTCTGAAATGATTGATAATCCTGAGGTGACATCTCTTCAGTTGGAAGGACTCAGGGAACTTGACTCATTCTACTTTTTCATCCTCTATCCTATGCAGGACCTGCTTTGCTGCCCTGCCTTCTAAATCTGTTGCTCTCTATATCTGGACCTATCTCACTGGAGAATGGGGTTAGATAGATTTAGCTTCAACTCCCAGCACCACTATCCAAATAATCATATGATCTTGTATGCTGCTGCTGCTAAGTTGCTTCAGTTGTGTCCGACTCTGTGCGACCCCATGGACTGCAGCCTACCAGGATCTTCTGTCCATGGGATTTTCCAGGCAACAGTACTAGAGTGGGGTGCCACTGCATTCTTTGGATCTTGTATAGATTTCCTAAAATCTCAGAAATCCCCTTCCTTAGCTATTAACTATATTAAAAAAAAATCCAGCTCATGAAATCCACACCTCTTCCCCAATAAAATGAAATAACATGTGTCTGTGATGTAGTATAACCAATCTTTAGTAGTCACTCAATAGAAAATAGCTAATATTAGCATTTTAGCTACATCTTTTTAGAAAAAAAGTTGCATATAAACCTGAGGCAAACATTATGTTGAAGGTCTATGTGAAAAATTTATTAGACATCCTTTGGAATTAAGAAATAGAAGAGAATCGGTAATTGACAAATTTCACATCTGGTTCTACTATGAAAATAGAACAGATTAATTTCTGAGTCAAGGAAACACACAAGGGGATCACTTCTACTGAAAGTGTGGTCTTCAGTATTAATTATTTGTATGACAAAGTAAGTTTCCTTTCATCAGTCTCTTTTAAAATCCTAATATAATTTGTTTGAAATTGTTTTAAAAGCATTTGTTTCTGGTGACAGTCTAGCTAGAAATAGATAGGATGTCTTTATAAAAGATATTCTGAGAGCAAATATATCAGAACTAATCTTTTGAGTTAGACCTACAAAAAGATATACCGATAGTTACCTTAACCATTGCATTTTAAATGGTCCATAAATGTCTGTTAAGTAGAAAGTGTAGTAAATATGTATGAGAGAAGAAACATAAAGACTTGAACTTTGGCAAGAAAACTTATTGAGAATACCAGAGAAAACAAAGGGAGACCTATTCTGAGCTTACCAAAAAGTTGTCATAAATACATATTTTTGTACACATACACACAAAATACACATTTGGCTCCAAGGAATTGAAGTACTGCTGGTAATACATTATAATAAGAAAACAAAATTTTAAACAAAGATTTTTTTTTAAATCCCTAATTATTTCCAAAAGAACATTTGAGTCTAAATTATTAATTAATTTAGAGATGGAAATTTGTCATTTGATATGGAAAACTGAAAGGGAGGACAACAGATTATTATTTTTCTAATATTATTTATTTTTCTAACACAGTGTTCTGTGTTAATATAGACTGCTAAAGAAAATAATCAGCAGGTTAAAAGTTTATTCAAAGGCCCAACATCAGAATGAGAGTTTTAAAATGTTGTACACTGGAAGTAGAAACAAGGGAATAGACACACTTAAATCTCCAAGGTCAGCAAGAGGCAGTTGTAGGCATATTTCAATTTAACCAAGGTGGGTTATTTATAGGAATACCTACACTATGTTAATAATATAAATGAGAGTAAAATATGGGGAGAGAAATGTGATGAACAGACTTTACCACCCCAACTGCTGTGTTCTTGTCCTTGTATTATTCCTCTACTACCATACCTTGATTTGTTTTTCTTCATTTCACATATGATATTATGCATGTTTCAATGCCATTCTCCCAAATCAACCCACCCTCGCCCTCTCCTGCAGAGTTCAAAAGTATGTTCTATACATCTGTGTCTCTTTTGCTATCTCGCATACAGGGTTATCGTTACCATCTTTCTAAATCCAATATATATGCGTTAGTATACTGTATTGGTGTTTTTCATTCTGGTTTACTTCACTCTGTATAATAGGCTCCAGTTTCATCCACCTCATTAGAACTAATTCAAATATATTCTTTTTAATGGCTGAGTAATACTCCATTGTGTATATGTACCACTGCTTTCTTATCCATTTGTCTGCTTATGGACATCTAGGTTGCTTCCATGTCCTGGCTATTATAAACAGTGCTGCGATGAACACTGGGGTACACGTTTCTCTTTCAGTTCTGGTTTCCTTGGTGTGTATGCCCAGCAGTGGGATTGCTGGGCCAT
The DNA here is from genome assembly GCF_003369695.1 of Bos indicus x Bos taurus. Classification (NCBI taxonomy): domain Eukaryota; kingdom Metazoa; phylum Chordata; class Mammalia; order Artiodactyla; family Bovidae; genus Bos; species Bos indicus x Bos taurus. Next base: position 18,634,467 of record NC_040083.1, on the reverse strand, counting down.
GTCGCAGTTCTATTTCCAGTTTTTTAAGGAATCTCCACACTGTTCTCCATAGTGGCTGTACTAGTTTGCATGCCCACCAACAGAGTAAGAGGGTTCCCTTTTCTCCACACCCTCTCCAGCATTTATTGCTTGTAGACTTTTGGATCTCAGCCATTCTGACTGGTGTGAAATGGTACCTCATTGTGGTTTAGATTTGCATTTCTCTGATAATGAGTGATGTTGAGCATCTTTTCATGTGTTTGTTAGCCATCTGTATGTCTTCTTTGGAGAAATGTCTGTTTAGTTCTTTGGCCCATTTTTTGATTGGGTCATTTATTTTTCTGGAGTTGAGCTGTAGGAGTTGCTTGTATATTTTTGAGATTAATTGTTTGTCAGTTGTTTCATTTGCTATTATTTTCTCCCATTCTGAAGGCTGTCTTTTCACCTTGCTTATAGTTTCCTTTGTTGTGCAGAAGCTTTTAATTTTAATTAGGTCCATTTGTTTACTTTTGCTTTTATTTCCAATATTCTGGGAGGTGGGTCATAGAGGATCCTGCTATGATGTATGTCAAAGAGTGTTTTGCCTATGTTCTCCTCTAGGAGTTGTACAGTTTCTGGTCTTACGTTTAGATCTTTAATCCATTTTGAGTTTATTTTTGTGTATGGTGTTAGAAAGTGTTCTAGTTTCATTCTTTTACAAGTGGTTGACCAGTTTTCCCAGCACCACTTGTTAAAGAGATTGTCTTTTCTTCATTGTATATTCTTGTCTCCTTTGTCAAAGATAAGGTGTCCATAGGTGCTTGGATTTATCTCTGGGCTTTCTATTTTGTTCCACTGATCTTTATTTCTGTCTTTGTGCCAGTACCATACTGTCTTGATGACTGTGGCTTTGTAGTAGAGCCTGAAGTCAGGCAGGTTGATTCCTCCAGTTCCATTCTTCTTTCTCAAGATTGCTTTGGCTATTCGAGATTTTTTGTATTTCCATACAAATTGTGAAATTATTTGTTCTAGCTCTGTGAAAAATACTGTTGGTAGCTTCTTAGGGATTGCACTGAATCTATAGATTGCTTTGGGTAGTATACTCATTTTCACTATATTTATTCTTCTGATCCATGAACATGGTATATTTCTCCATCTATTAGTGTCCTCTTTGATTTCTTTCACCAGTGTTTTATAATTTTCTATATATAGGTCTTTAGTTTCTTTAGGTAGATATATTCCTAAGTATTTTACTCTTTTCGTTGCAATGGTGAATGGAATTGTTTCCTTTATTTCTCTTTATGTTTTCTCATTATTAGTGTATAGGAATGGAAGGGATTTCTGTGTGTTGATTTTGTATCCTGCAACTTTACTATATTCATTGATTAGCTCTAGTAATTTTCTGGTGGAGTCTTTAGGGTTTTCTATGTAGCGGATCATGTCATCTGCAAACAGTGAGAGTTTTACTTCTTCTTTTCCAATTTGGATTCCTTTTATTTCTTTTTCTGCTTTGATTGCTATGGCCAAAACTTCCAAACCTATGTTGAATAGTAGTAGTGAAAGTGGGCACCCTTGTCTTGTTCCTGACTTTAGAGGAAATGTTTTCAATTTTTCACCATTGAGGGTAATGTTTGCTGTGGGTTTGTCATATATAGCTTTTATTATGTTGAGGTATGTTCCTTCTATTCCTGCTTTCTGGAGAGTTTTTTTTTTTTTTTTAATCATAAATGGATGTTGAATTTTGTCAAAGGCTTTCTCTGTGTCTATTGAGATAATCATATGGTTTTTATTTTTCAATTTATTAATGTGGTGTATTACATTGATTAATTTTGGATATTGGAGAATCCTTGCATCCCTGGGATAAAGCCCACTTGGTCATGATATATGATCTTTTTAATGTGCTGTTGGATTCTGATTGCTAGAATTTTGTTAAGGATTTTTGCATCTATGTTCATCAGTGATATTGGCCTGTAGTTTTCTTTTTTTGTGGCATATTTGTCAGGTTTTGGTATTAGGGTGATGGTGGCCTCATAGAATGAGTTTGGAAATTTACCTTCCTCTGCAATTTTCTGGAAGAGTTTGAGTAGGATAGGTGTTAGCTCTTCTCTAAATTTTTGGTAGAATTCATCTGTGAAGCCGTCTGGACCTGGGCTTTTGTTTGCTGGAAGATTTCTCATTAAAGTTTCAATTTCTGTGCTTGTGATGGGTCTGTTAAGATTATCTATTTCTTCTTGTTCAGTTTTGGAAAATTGTACTTTTCTAAGAATTTGTCCCTTTCTTCCAAGTTGTCCATTTTATTGGCATATAATTGTTGATAGTATTCTCTTATGATCCTTTGTATTTCTGTGTTGTCTGTTGTGATCTTGCCATTTTCATTTCTAATTTTGTTGATTTGATTTTTCTGCCTTTGTTTCTTGATGAGTCTGGCTAATGGTTTGTCAATTTTATTTATCCTCTCAAAGAACCAGCTTTTGGCTTTGTTGATTTTTGCTATGGTCTCTTTTGTTTCTTTTGCATTTATTTCTGCCTTAATTTTTAAGGTTTCTTTCCTTCTACTAACCCTGGGGTTCTTCATTTCTTCCTTTTCTAGTTGCTTTAGGTGTAGAGTTAGGTTATTTATTTGACTTTTTTCTTGTTTCTTGAGGTATGCCTGTATTGGTATGAAACTTCCCCTTAGCACGGATTTTACAGTGTCTTACAGGTTTTGGGTTGTTGTGTTTTCACTTTCATTTTTTCTATGCATATTTTGATTTCTTTTTTGATTTCTTCTGTGATTTGTTGGTTATTCAGCATCATGTTGTTCAGCCTCCATATGTTGGAATTTTTAATAGTTTTTCTCCTGTAATTGAGATCTAATCTTACTGCATTGTGGTCAGAAAAGATGCTTGGAATGATTTCAATTTTTTTGAATTTACCAAGGCTAGATTTATGGCCCAGGATGTGATCTATTCTGGAGAAGGTTCCATGTGTGCTTGAGAAAAAGGTGAAATTCATTGTTTTGGGGTGAAATGTCCTATAGATATCAATTAGGTTTAACTGGTCTATTGTATCATTTAAAGTTTGTGTTTCCTTGTTAATTTTCTGTTTAGTTGACCTATCCATAGGTGTGAGTGGGGTATTAAAGTCTCCCACTATTATTGTGTTATTGTTAATTTCTCCATTCATACTTGTTAGCATTTGTCTTACATATTGCAGTGCTCCTATGTTGGGTGCATGTATATTTATAATTGTTATATCTTCTTCTTGGATTGATCCTTTGATCATGATGTAGTGTCCTTCTTTGTCTCTTTTCACAGCCTTTGTTTTAAAGTCTATTTTATCTGATATGAATATTGCTACTCCTGCTTTCTTTTGGTCTCTATTTGCATGGAATATCTTTTTCCAGCCCTTCACTTTCAATCTGTATGTGTCCCTTGTTTTGAGGTGTACCTCTTGTAGACAGCATTTATAGGGTCTTGTTTTTGTATCCATTCAGCCAGTCTTTGTCTTTTCATCCCCTTGATTGTGAACAAAACTTATGATTTGCTTCTATCAATAGAATATGACAAAAGCGATGTCCCTGCCCTGATTAAGTCATCTGCTGGATCATGGAAAAAGGAAGAAAGTTCCAGAAAAACATCTATTTCTGCTTTATTGACTATGCCAAAGCCTTTGACTGTGTGGATCACAATAAACTGTGGAAAATTCTGAAAGAGATGGGAATATCAGAGCACCTGACCTGCCTCTTGAGAAATCTGTATGCAGGTCAGGAAGCAACAGTTAGAAGTGGACATGGAACAACAGACTGGTTACAAATAGGAAAAGGAGTATGTCAAGGCTGTATATTGTCATCCTGCTTATTGAACTTATATGCAGAGTACATCATGAGAAACGCTGGGCTGGAAGAAGCACAAGCTGGAATCAAGATTGCTGGGAGAAATATCAATAACCTCAGATATGCAGATGACACCACCCTTATGGCAGAAAGTGAAGAGGAACTAAAAAACCTCTTGATGAAAGTGAAAGAGGAGAATGAAAAAGTTGGCTTAAAGCTCAACATTCAGAAAACTAAGATCATGGCATATGGTCTCATCACTTCATGGGAAATAGATGGAGAAACAGTGAAAACAGTGTCAGACTTTATTTTGGGGGGCTCCAAAATCAGTGCAGATGGTGACTGCAGCCATGAAATGAAAAGACGCTTACTCCTTGGAAGGAAAGTTATGACCAACCTAGATAGCATATTGAAAAGCAGAGACATTACTTTGCCAACAAAGGTCTGCCTAGTCAAGGCTATAGTTTTTCCAGTGGTCATGTATGGATGTGAGAGTTGGACTGTGAAGAAAGCTGAGCACCGAAGAATTGATGCTTTTGAACTGTGGTGTTGGAGAAGACTCTTGAGAGTCCCTTGGACTGCAAGGAGATCCACCCATTCCATTCTAAAGGAAATCAGTCCTGGGTATTCTTTGGAATGATTGATGCTAAAGCTGAAACTCCAGTACTTTGGCCACCTCATGTGAAGAGTTGACTCATTGGAAAAGACTCTGATGCTGGTAAGGAATTGGGGCAGGAGAAGAAGGGGATGACAGAGGATGAGATGGCTGGATGGCATCACCAACTCAATGGACATGAGTTTGAGTGAACTCTGGGAGTTGGTAATGGACAGGGAGGCTTGGTGTGCTGCAATTAATGGGGTTGCAAAGAGTCGGACACGACTGAGCGACTGAACTGAACTGAATCCCTTTTAAGGTGCCTTAGTAGTTCTGGTCTACATATTATGCTGAAAGGGCTCATTGAATGCCAAGTAACTATATGACATGGCAGAGAAGCCTGGCGTGCTGCAGTTCGTGGGGTCACAAAGAGTAGGACATGACTTAGAGACTAAACAACAGTTATGAAGTTATGCTCAAGGTCCCAGTTCAAAATAATGAAGGATGAAAAGGGAAAACCTATCAGATTGATTATCCAAAGAACTTCATAACAAATTATAATTCAAAGCAAATTATAAATTACAAAGATAATTACAACACCTTACAGAGGTCATGTGGATGTGGTCATGGGGTTAAACATGGATGTGAGGGTCCTTCAAAAGGTAAGCTCCTTACAGTAAACTTACTAAGTCTGCATTTTCCAGACAGCAAGTGTCTTCTGGATATTTAAGGTTTTAATGCAAGAAGCATGCATGTCATGGCCTGTTAATGTTATAAGAAGTCTTGACTTTTGTGTAGTTTATTTTGGCTGTAATAAAGTCTGCAACTTACATTTTGTATGCAATAAATGCATAGGCTCTATTTCTTTCAGGAGTTTTAACATCTATCTTTACTACCGAATCAAAGTATTTGAGTGAAAATGTATGATTTGTCGCTGCTCAATGTGGAGATAGGGTAAGGGACACAGTGGCGTCATGGGCCATGTTGTATAAGAAATGCATTCTTTGGTTTACTGGGTGACCATTGCTCACTGGAAATTAAATTAAGGTCATATAGTCATAACTTTTCAGAGCCAGAAATATAGAACCATAGAGAAATAAGCCCATCAGGGCTCATTCTTTTAGTCATATTGGCCCCAACAAGACTCCTAAACAGTGTATGTAACAAGCACAGTACAAATCGATACTGAACATATCCCTTTCCTTCTACCTTTGCTTTTCCTCTAACTTTTCTTTTCCATTATGAGGTGTGCTTAGCTATTCAGCAAACAATTATAGATGACAAACTATTGTACTAGTTATGTCATGAATAGCTAAAGAATATGTTGGCAGGGACATGAATAATGCTCAGAATTTTTCACTCAATCTTTAAGTGGAGTATTACTATTAATTCATTCTGGAATTATACAGACATTAGCAAGGTTCATAATTATGGTTGTAATTTTCTTTAATGTTATAATGTCATATAAATGTTAGGATTGCTTTTCCAGAAGAGGGAAGATAAAAGTTTCCATTATTCTGAACTTAATCATCTGTGAACGAGTTACCACAATTGCCTTCCCCAAAGTCAAGCTATGGAATTGAGCTAGAAAACACATGTCTTACATAGAAGCTAAAGTTATTTGGCTTCAAAATATCCTTCTTGTAAATAAGAGGACTTATCCAGGAGATTTGCAGCATATTCTTGATAAGACAGTAAAAATGAAAGTGAAGTTGCTCAGTCATGTCCCACTCTCCCTGACCCCATGAACTGTAGCCCACCAGGCTCCCCTGTCCCTGGGATTCTCCAGGAAAGAACACTAGAGTGGGTTACCGTTTCCTTCTCCTGATGAATATAGCAAAGGAGCTAAATCTAGAGATTTTGCTGTATATTATAAACATGTAAATGGAAGGTCAATGATTTACTATTTTAAGTGAATCCAAGTGAAGAGGTGTGTTTTATTTTGTAAATAATTATGGCCTTACTTAAGTTCAAATTCCCATATGTCAAGTTTTATTAAATAGAGCACATCTTTATGAGATATAAATGGAAAAACTGAGAAGAGTTTATGTTTAATGTAGTGATGATTTAGTGAATGAATGATTCATTTGTATATTGCGTATTAACCATCATTTACCTAGAATCTATGTTGTTCTGAGTAGATTAGATCTTACTGCAGGAACAAATAACCACCATAACTGACTTTAAACAGACCCAAAATAAAAGGTTTACCTCCTATATTATACTAGCTATCAGTTCAGGTCAGTTCAGTTCAGTCGCTTAATCATGTCCGACTCTTTGTGATCCCATTGACTGCAGCACACCAGGCCTCCCTGTCCATCACCAACACTTGGAGTTCACTCAAACTCATGTGCATTGAGTCAGTGATGCCATCCAACCATTACATCCTCTCTCATCCCCTTCTCCTGCCTTCAATCTTTCCCAGCATCAGGGTCTTTTCAAATGAGTCAGCTCTTCGCATCAGGTGGCCAAAGTACTGGAGTTTCAGCTTCATGGATGTGAGGGCGATCTGGTTGCGACATCTGTCACCCCATTGATCACCAGGGTTGATTCAGCTGATCTGGCTGGCTAGGTGGGTGTCCCCTTCCTCCCTCACCGCTCCATGTGCGTCCCTCCCGAAGCTGCGCGCTCGGTCGAAGAGGACGACCATCCCCGCTAGAGGAGGACCAGTCTTCGGTCAAGGGTATACGAGTAGCTGCACTCCCCTGCTAGAACCTCCAAACAAGCTCTCAGCTTCAACATCAGACCTTCCAATGAACACCCAGGACTGATCTCCTTTAGGATGGACTGGTTGGATCTCCTTGCAGTCCGAGGGACTCTCAAGAGTCTTCTCCAACACCACAGTTCAAAAGCATCAATTCTTCGGTGCTCAGCTTTCTTTATAGTCCAACTCTCACATCCATACATGACTACTGGAAAAACCATAGCCTTGACTGGATGGACTTTTGTTGACAAAGTAATGTCTCTGCTTTTTAATATGCTGTCTATGTTGTAGTATAGTATGCTAGTTACATGTTGGTGACATGATACGTAGGTCCTCTGTTTATTATCATGTTGCCTTCTCTCTGGGACCCAGCCCGATGAAGCATTCATTAGCCACATCATGCCAGACAATATGGTAGAATGGAAAAAAAAAAAATATGTTGAAGCCTGCACTGTCTCTTAAAACTTCTACTTAGAAATGACACATATAACCATGACTCACCTTTCATTGGCCAAAGCAAGGCCCGTAATTTTGAGTCTGAAGTGCAGTATGAGAAATGCAATAAACCAAATTTCCTATTCCTATATTTAGGAATGACTTCTTGTCCCTAACTAAATACAGAAAATGAGCAAAAATCACTGTTACTTGTTCCAGAGAACACTTGATATGCATGTTAATCAAATAACTTGTTGACCAAAACTAACAGCCCATTGTCAAGAATGGCTTCAAGACTTTCCCTTTTTGTGGGCACCATACAAAGCCATTGTATTATAAATGTTTCCTGATCTCAACTAATTCCCATTTTGCAAGATGAAACTTAAAATCACCTAGCTCAGAGCCCAAAACACCATAAAAATACTCCACTCTCTTCCCCCATCTCACACAATATTAAAAGTCTTTCAGAAGTGTTTTCTCTTACTGCAGCCGGTCAAAGAAACTTGCCTTGCTAAATCACTAGATTTTTATATTGGCCTTTTAGAGGAGTAATTATTTGACACAGGCCTCCTCCACACCTGGAAGGAGACAGGAAACCAAATATCACTGAACTGCACTAATGGTAATCATAGTATTTATATGTCAGGTGTTGCCATAGGCATTTGAAATACAAGTCTGAATAAGTTCCAAGCCTTGGCATATGATAGTTGTTTCACATTTGTTAAACGAACAACTGGAATATAGAAAAGAAGGCAAGCATGTGTGGAACTTATAATACTTTATGAAGAAAATGATAGTCATAGAATTAGCAAGGTAAACAATTAAAATATATACGGACTCACTGCCACACGACCCCATGTTTTATCCAGGGTTCATTGTTTCCTAATCCACTTGTTTCCCTAGCATGAGAGAGACAGAGAGTACCCTACGGAGAGGCTCACAGTTTCTCCTCAATATGGTTTGAAAGACATCACTTCATAAGAATTGAAGAACTTGAAAGAAAACCTTGTCTACAAGAGAATAACATATTTGACTGTTTCTCAAATTTCATTCTTTTCCATATCTTCAAAACATGAAGACAGACTGTTTTTACCTCCTAACGCATAGCATATTGTATGGATGTACAATAAAGAGTTTTAATGAGGGAATGAAGGTCAACCCCATTCGTTCTTGTGGCATGTATTGTGCTTACACTGCATACAAAACTATGTGCTTGGCAGCAGCAGCACCTGAAGCTTCCTTATCAAAAGGAGCATAGATGCTGAAGACTAGCTGGGCCTTCTTTTAACCCTAAGAGGCTAGGCACATTTCCTAAGAAATAATTGTATGACAGGCAACATGATACAGTGGAAAGAGTTCTGAACTTAGAATCTGTTTCCAATGCCAGCTCTCACTTTTGATTCTCTTTGCGAATTTTGGCAAGTCTTTGTGTGCCCCAAGCTTGGTTTCCTAGCCTACAAAATGGGAGATGATATATCTACATTTTAAATGCGTTATGAGCAAGCAAATATGTAATACTTGGAAAATAACTTAGCACCCTCTGCATTTAAACCTAGAAGAGTATTTCTGTGTCTCTCTCTCTTATCTCTCTTTATCTTTTGTCTGTGGTCCTTCCGCATTCTGTGGCATTTTATATCCTGCAGTGAGTTGAAATTCTCTCCTGATTTGTCAGTATACTTCCCTTTGCAACTTACCTGAGGACAAAACTATTTTATTAATTTCTACATCCCACACTTATTACAGAGCATGATGTATAGGAGATGATCAGTAAATGTTTGCAAAATGAAAGTATATATAATGTATAGAACTAATAAGTAAATGAATGAGTACATGAAATGAGCTGTACAATTAATAACTGTAAACAAAATTTTTGATGAGTAATTAAAGAGGGTCACTGGCTCCTCTCACCTGTGCAGCATTTTAAAGAACAAAGATGCAAATAATGTGCAGCAAAGGATGAAAATGAACCCTCTAGAGCAACTTCCCCAAACTCCTCAATGATATGAATTACTTGGGTATTTATTAAATATACAGCTTTCCAGATCTTTGCCTTAATGATGGCAATTTTCCAGTCTGGAATATCACTAAGTAATTTGTATTTCTAACAGGCACTCCTAGGTAATATATAACACTGAGGAAAGTTGGTAAATACTAATTTAGAAGGTAAAGTATAATAACAGCTGCAGCAAAACATAGAGTGACTGCTGGGTTAAATTATTTCACTCCATTAATTGACTTCATTAATTTACAGATATTGACTCATTTAATTTTCATGGCAACCCTACCATGAAGTTATTATTATTACTTCTGTTTTATAGATGAGTAAAACTTGGGTACAGAAAAGTTAAATAACTTACCCAGGTTATAAAACCGTATATGGAATAGCTGGGATTTGAAAACTGGCAACCTGACTTTTGAATCTGTACTCAATTTTTCTCAATTATTTCCTCCCCAACATTGAAAACAGGGCATAGTGGTACACAACTTAAAATATATTATTTTTGCTACTTCTAAGAGCAAGTGATGCTCACAAAGATCCAGTAAGAGAATTCCCAAGGTGCATACCACTGAACAGAGTCTTTGGAAAACTACTGTATTAGATTCCCACTGCTGCTGTAACAAATGACGACAAACTTAGTGGCTAAAAAGCACATAAATGTATTATCTTACATTTCTGGAGATCATAATTCCAGAATGAACCTTTTTACAAAGCTACAGTCAAGGTGTTGGAACAGCTGATTCTTTCTGGACACTCCAGAGGAGAATCCATTCCTCACCTCTTCCAGTTTCTAGAGGCTGCTGGGAAGCTTTGGCTTATGGCTGCAGCACTTTCATCTCTGCTTCCACTGTCATAATGCTCTCTCCTGTTTTATTCCCCCTTCTTCTCTCTTGTAAGAGACCTCATGATAACACTGATTCAACCTTGACAATCAGGATAAACTCACCATTTCAAGATCCTTAACTTAAATCATCTCCGCTAAGTCCTTTTGCCACACAAATTCACATATTCACAGGTTCTGGCACTTGGATACCTTTGGTGGCCTTCTGTTACCCTGGCAACACCAAGAGTAACATTACAACAGTTTCTTAGTCCAGATGTCACCGTGTCTCCAGCTATACTCTGTGTCAACCAAAGGATGGGGATTGGGTGAAACATGTTTTAATACCTTGGCTAGAAGACTGCATGCATGCTCAGTCATATCTGACTCTTTGTGACTCTATGGACTATAGCCTTCCAGGTTTCTCTGTCCATGGACTTCTCCAGACAAGAATACTGGAGTGAATTGCCATTTCCTACTCCAGGAGATCTTCCCCACCCGGGGATTGAACCCATATCTTCTGAATTGGCAGACAGATCCTATACCACTGTGCCACCTGGGAAGCACTTGGAGGGGATAAAAATAGAGATTTTAATTTGATTAAGAAAGTGAAAGTCACTCAGTCATGTCTGACTCTTTGTGACCTCCCCGCCTCCCTGCCCCCAACCCATGGACTATACAGTCTATGGAATTCTCCAGGTCAGAATACTGGAGTGGGTAGCCATTCTCTTCTCCAGGGGATCTTCCCAACTCAGGGATCAAATCCAGGTCTCCCACATTGCAGGCAGGTTCTTTACCAGCTGAGCCACAGGGAAGCCCAAACCATCCCTTAAATACCTATGAAGAACATTGTACCCAACTAATCTCAGTCAGCAACACCTTTTCTTTGTTACAGTTCTTACAGTTTCATCATCCTGAAGTAAAAACCATCCACTGGGAACTCGATGCTCTCCTGGAAGCCTAAAACCAACTAATTTTCATATTCCACAAGAGCTTACTGGACAAACTAGTAGCAAATCACCCAAAATTTGAAGTAAAATAATACGTAGCAAGATAAATCAGGCCTGATTGAAAGATTCTACCTGTCTAAGACAGAAGTGTTTTTGTGTAGCACAGAGAAAATTCTGTAAAGGACTGTCCTGTATCTTAATGATAAATGCTTCTCTCCTGTTGAAAATCCTGCAGCAAGCTTTAGAAAACCGAATCACAGAGAGCTTGGGGAGCTGCTGGAGGTCACAAAGAACTAAAATCTGTAATAATTTGCATGTCTCTATCAGATAATAGGAAATAAGACGTTGACTGAAACCGTTTCATTTCAAATAATCTCTGTGATATTGATCAAATTGTGAGTATGCCAAATAAAAACATGTTTTCTTATTAATTCTTAAATTGCTTCTCTTGTTTGGCAAATTTAAGTTAATTCGTTGACAGGAAGAAAAATGTTACTTGAAGTAGAAACAAATATGAAGTAGAAACAAATCAGTTAACAGATGTGAGATGCTAAGTAGCAGTCATTGTTAAACTAATGTTTCTAGGCTTTGCTAGTTCATATTTTATTGAGATAAGAAGAAAGTTTTGAGTTTTCTGATCACAATTCTCAACTGAAATTATTTCCAGAATAAGCATCACCTTCTGTTGTGGATCTTGCAGTGCGGTATAGGACAGCATTGAGAATCCTCTGAATGACATGTGAGCAGTGAAATTAAGTTGTTTGCAAAGTTGCCTTTGGGATCAAGGCAAATGAATTGATCTGAAACTAATGGCAGTTTGGCTTAAGTCCTGGAACATTACCCTGAATGGCTTGGAGGTGTCTCTTGAAGTAAATGACTTAAATATTTTGTACTTGAATCTCTCCATTCGTATGACAGATACTATATATCTGCCATGTCTTTACCTAAAATCCAAGAGCACCTTAGAGACTTGTAAGATTTCCTTTGGTTTTTAAGGAATTCCAAAAGAAAAGTTATAGAAATGTAAGAGATAAGTATGAAAATAAAATAATAAAAATATAGGAAATATTTAATATAATCTTTTCATGCCATATTCTATATAAATTAAAAAAAATATTCCTATCCTTACGTTGACTAATATCATTCTGAGGAATTTATCTAAAGGAATTATCCAAAAGACAAAACATCCTATGGTCAAAGAACAAAGATGTTCTTTTGAGTATTACATGTAATGAGAAATGAGCTCAGTCACTTAGTCATGTCCAACTCTTTGCGATCCCATGGACTATAGCCTGCCAGTCTCCTCTGTTCATGGGACTTTCCAGGCAAGAATACTGGAGTGGGTTAACATTTCCTTTTTCAGAGATGTAATAAGAAATACATGAAAACAATCAAATCTTCCCAACTGTCAATATTTGATTATATATAATAAATAATAGAAATGTGTTTAACTGATGAATACTTTCATTAAAAGAAATGATAATAAGGTCTATGTGGCACCATTAAAAATTACCTAGTATTACATGGAATTTGTTACTAATATTCAAGTATGTTTTCAATGTGGATGAAAACTGGATATGAGATAGACACACTTTAAAATGAATGCTGTGTTTGGGTAAAGGTCTGAATGACATGTATTTATCTATTTTCACATTTATTAAACATCCTCTAATGTTATATAAGATTTAAAATGTTTTAAAATATTTAACTTAGGATTTTAAAAGGAAAGACCTACGAGGGAACACTCACTTTTTTGCTCTTGCCATCCTGTTTTTCCTTGTTTGCATTCTCTAGACTTAGCCAACACTACTATCATCCCTGGAAGCTCTCTCTGTAATTCACAGGACTCTTTAAAGGTTTATCATTCACAGTGTTCTCATAGTTCACTGTGAGCACTCTAGAGGGGCCCGCAGGATCTGTCTAGCTGATCCTCTCCTGGCTGCCCTTAGGTCATCCACACCAGTGGCTGTAAAATGCCAACAAGAAAATTAATGTAGCGTCCACATACACCCTGATTCCTTCCTTAGGGAGCCTGCCTCTGGGGAGCAACTGAAAGGGCAGGAGAAATGTGCAGAAATCTCATGAGAACAGAAAGATGTGAAGACAGCTGGTGGATCTGGCAAATCTACATCCCTGCAGAAACCTGTCGTTCAGAAATAATGTGACCTGATTCTCTATGAATATGTATTTTATGAAACTGAAAGTGGAGGAAGCCTTTCTCTGAACACAGCTGTTTTAAAAAGAGTGAACCAGACATTGTGGTCAAAAATATGCATGCATGGTGTCATTTAATTCTCACAACAACCCAAGAGAGAGAGAACATAATCTCCATCTTACTAGTAAGGAGGATGGGGCCCTGAAAGAGTTAGTGACTTTCCCGGTGGCACCCAAGCTTACTAGAAAGTGCTGCAACCTTCTACAGTTTCATTTAGTCTCTGAAGACTAGCTAGGATTATGTAGACAATATAGCAAAACAAATAGAAACAACTTTTCCTCCATAGCAGATCCACAGTCATGTCATTGGGTCTTTGGTCCAAGGCCTTCATATTATGTGCTTCAATTGATTAATTGGTTAGCCTTTAAGAATAAAAGCTTTTCTAATCAATCTAGCAGATGTTGACACCCCATTTTGTTTTTCAAACCCCTTAAGTTAACACTCCTGAGGTGAAGAAAAGCATACCATGTATATGACCTTATCTTTGGATACTTTATTGTGGATACCATGTCTTAGAACATGTGCGAGTGGTAAATGTTTATAATGATAAGTTTAGCCTGTGACCTCATGACCCATAATGGATGCTTGTTTTCTACTTGCCTTCTTAAAAACACAGTTAATTTGTATTTCAATTTCTGGATACTCCTTTTGTTTTAACATCTTTTGCTATCTAGGCCAGATCACTCTGATGAAGTGAGAGTTTAGGCAGATTACATAGATGATGAAACCGTAAGGGCAACAAGAATTCTAGTGGGTAACATATACCAGGCATGGTTCTGGACTCGTTACATATTTATTTTACTCTTTACAACTGGCCTTCATGATAGATACTGTTATTCCCATTTTTGCTTTCTGAGAATATAAAGGTTTATTAATTTGCCCAAGAGCACACTGCTAGTGAATTGTTTGAGCCAAGATTCTGATATAGATTTTCTAAAGTCTTTTTCGAATATACCAGTATTCCTTATATTCCCCAGAAAATCTCAAGCACAATGATACTGCCAGGCTCTTACTTCCCTTGCTGGCCTTGAAATGGTACATGGGTTAGTTGTAATCAATAGAAACTGACTCTGATTGATTTGCTTTAAAGGGTGTTAGATAACCGGAGGGATCACTAGCAGGACTGCAGACTGAGACATGGGAAAATAACAGGAACAAGAACAGCTCCTAAAACCATATCCACAATCATCCTACAGAACTAGTCTAACCCACTCCAGTATTCTTGCCCATGGTCAGAGGAGTCTGGCCAGCTATAGTCCATGGAGTTGCAAAGAGTTAGACACAACTTAGTGACTAAAACAATAACAAACAAAAGATACCATTGCTGCCACCATTATCCACCGGATGACCCAGCTTGAACCTCCACCACCACCCCTGGCACTAGCTGCTCAACACTAGACACCAAATTCGAGCTGTTGCCTCTTCCACTGCAGCATATATCCGCATGGGTTCTTCAATGCCTCTGTTCTTTGCCTGACATTTCTTGGTTCAAAGTTAAAGTGCGGTCAGGAGTGTCTGATTAGTTGAGCCCACGTTTCATTCCTATAATTTAGTCACGCGGGGTACTACAAAATCAAGTACCTGATATTCTCAGATTCTTTCATGATAGGCTATTGCAGTTCAGTTGCTAAGTCGTGTCTGACTCTTTGCGACCCCATGAACTGCAGCATGCCAGGCTTCTCTGTCCTTCACTATCCCCCTGAGTTTGCTCAAGTTCATGGCTATTTAGTCAGTGATGCCATCCAACAATTGCCTTTCACCAAAATTCAAAAAATGCTACCCTCCCATTAGCATTAAGAGAGGACAGCTCTCCTGCATTCCCACCATCCCTGATAAATGTCAACTAGACATCTGAGTTTCTATTTCTCATCCTTTTGCCTTCAGAATTTAACAGTTTCCTGTTAAAATAGAAACAAGGATCACTTAAAGAGGACTCAGTGGACCTGAGTTTGAGCAAACTCCAAGAGATAGTGAAGGACAGGGAAGCCCGGCATGCTGCAGTCCATGGGGTCACAAAGAGTCAGACATGACTGAGCGACTGAACCGACACAAAGAGGACAAATGTTTCTATCAACAAGCCAGACCTTTAGAGCCCTCTAGTTTAAATGAATATTTCAAGTAAAATTCAAAGTTCAAAAAAGGTGGGATATAAAAAGATCACATTGGTTTAGGTTCAAGGGTAAGAAGAGAGTACAGGAAAAGAAACACTAATAGAGAAAGGCAAAACTACTTTGCTGTTACTGTTGTCATTGTTTTACAGACCTGGGAGGTGATTCTAGGAAGTGACTGAGATGAAAAAGGAGGCACCATGACTAGAAATTACTTAAACAACACATGGGCATGCATTCATTCATTCTTTGATCCAACAAATATTTTTCAGTGTCTAAACTGCCAGGCACATCACTAAGTATTAGGAATACAAAAAAAGTGTAAGATCTGCTCACTTTTTTTTTCCCCACACTGCTTGCTTTCTTCCTGTTGAGGGTGCTCAGTAGCTCACAGATACAAGGGGCTAATTCTCAGGAACTCAAACATGATCATTTTCTTCTAAAAATCTACCTGGCATGAAATGAAACTAGATGGCACTACTTCAGCCTGTATTTAATATTCTGAAATCATCATTTGAGCCATAAATTCTGTTCCTTTCAAATGATTGCTGTCTGGGGACTCTCGCAGCAGCCTGGAGTTTGGGAGAGCTCAGCTCCTTTCCTGGCTGTCACTGGCTTGTTTAACTGACCCTGAGCAAATGAGTTAAGCATCTCTGGGACTTGGTTTCTTCATCTCTAAAAGACAGATAAAAATACCAGTCACCTGTTGGGAAGATCAGGGAGCTAATATGTCTCAGAAGCTTTCAAATCTCTGGCTCTAAGCCTTTTGCTATCTATGCCTAAGAACAAAGACAAGTCCTCACTGCTTTCACCCAAATGCTGCATTCAAAGGAATGCAAAAAATATATATACAATATTTGAGCTCTACAAGACTTGAAGGTTATTTTGTATTAGTTTGAATTTCAAACTGTTTTTCTCTGTTGTACTCTTGGCACTGCCATTTTTTAAATACAGCACTTCATTTGCATAGTAATTACAAAGTTTCACAAATAGCATTAATGTCTGAAAGAAAGAGGTACACTCCATTTAAATTACTGACAGTATTGCATGACACATTTTTAACCGCACTTAAAAAAAAAAAAAAATGAAAGCTATTCCATTCTAATGTGCTGTACAGATTCCCAGAGCTCAGCAATATTTGTGCTTTAAGAAGGTAAAATCTTTTCCTGTGCTCTTTAGTGACTTCTAAAACCCTATTCATAAATACTGATTAGGCACTATTTCACCGTAGGACACAGTGCTGTTGGCACAACTCCCTACTCAGAGCCAAATTGGAAATGTTAGTACAGTAAATTAGGCCAGATATCCTAGTTGTACTGCACAGGAAAGATCACCTTTAATAAATAGATGCTAATGTAGCACTTGGATCACTTATGGCTGTAAATGTAAATCCTTGGTCTTGATTTCAGGAAGTTAAAAAAAACAAAAGGAAAGGAAAAAGACATTCAAGGAATGTGTGGTATTTGAATGAAAAAAGAATAATAAAGAGCAAATATGAAAGTATAATCTGTTTTTTTGGAATAATTGTAAATTTGAACAAAAATATGCTGCTTAATAGTAGTATGAGGGAAGGGAAAAAAGAAAGAAGAGGTCTCTAATTCTTTCCAGTTATGTCTCTGTAGTATATGTTTTTGGAGAAGGCAATGGCACCCCATTCCAATACTCTTGCCTGGAAAATCCCATGGACGGAGGAGCCTGGTGGGCTGAGGTCCATGGGGTTGCTAAGGGTCAGACACGACTGAGTGACTTCACTTTCACTTCTCACTTTCATGCATTGGAGAAGGAAATGGCAACCCACTCTAGTGTTCTTGCCTGGAGAATCCCAGGGACGGGGGGGGGGGGGGCCTGGCGGGCTGCCATCTCTGGGGTTGCACAGAGTCGAACACGACTGAAGTGACTTAGTAGTAGTAGTAATATTTGTTTTCCTTTGTTTTTATCTAGGTCTGTTCCTGTATGCATTCTATACTATGTATTTTTAACTAGTTTTCCTTTCTCTTCAATTGTTTGTACATAATTACTCTGAACAAACTTTGTTCCTCTAGAAATAAAGCATCCTTGATGAAGGATTCCTGACTTAAACATCCTAAGCTCTTCACTCATATGCTTTCTGTATCAAATTAACACACACAAAGAAGAGAAGTGAAAAGCAAAGGAGGAAAGGAAAGATATAGCCATTTGAATGCAGAGTTTCAAAGAATAGCAAGGAGAAATAAGAAAGCCTCCCTCAGTGATCAGTGCAAAGAAATAGAGGAAAACAAAAGAATGGGAAACACTAGAGATCTCTTCAAGAAAATTAGAGATACCAAGAGAATATTTCATGCAAAGATGGGCACAATAAAGGACAAAAATGGTATGGACCTAACAGAAACAGAAGATATTAAGAAGAGGTGGCAGGAATACACAGAAGAACTGTACAAAAAAGATCTTCACGACCCAGATAATCACAATGGTGTGATCACTCAACTAGAGCCAGACATCCTGGAATGTGAAGGCAAGTGGGCCTTAGGAAGCATCACTACAAACAAAGCTAGTGGAGGTGATGGAATTCCACTTGAGCAATTTCAAATCCTAACAGATGATGCTGTGAAAATGCAGCACTCAATATGCCAGCAAATTTGGAAAACTCAGCAGTGGCCATAGGACTGGAAAAAGGTCAGTTTCATTCCAATCCCAAAGAAAGGTAATGCCAAAGAATGCTCAAACTACCACACAATTGTACTCATCTCACATGCTAGTAAAGTAATGCTCAAAATTCTCCAAGCCAGGCTTCAGCAATACGTGAACTGTGAACTTCCAGATGTTTAAGCTGGATTTAGAAAAGGCAGAGGAACCAGAAACCAAATTGCCAACATCTGCTGGATCATCAAAAAGCAAGAGAGTTCCAGAAAAACATCTACTTCTGCTTTATTGACTATGCCAAAACCTTTGACTTGTGTGGATCACAACAAACTGTGGAAAATTCTGAAAGAGATGGGAATACCAGACCACCACAGCATTTCAGAAATCTGTATGCAGGTCAGGAAGCAACAGTTAGAACTGGACATGGAACAACAGCCTGGTTCCAAATAGGAAAAGGAGTACGTCAAGGCTGTATATTGTCACCCTGCTTGTTTAATTTATATGCAGAGCACATCATGAGAAATGCTGGGCTGGAGGAAGCACAAGCTGGAATCAAGATTGCTGGGAGAAATATCAGGAGGAATTTGAAATTCTTTATGAAGGTCAATATCTAGAAGAAATCTTTATTTTTATATTATATTGCTTTAAAAAAAAGAATGTAAACCACAGAACACACACTCTTTGAAATATAATAGTACAATTTGAGTATCTGAACTCATTTGTCCTTCAGCCCTGGAAATTGTTCTAGAAAATACATTTCTATTTACTTAAGAGCTCCCTGTTATTTTATTCTTGATCTTTCTGCCATTTGCTGGCACACAAGCATAGGTTACCATTCGCTCTAACAAGTTTTATTTTATTTTAGAGAGGAACAGTGTTAATAAAATGCCTTGAAGTTTGAACTCTCTACTTTCACACTTTCCTGGTAATTATCCATTCAGGAAGACACCCCAAGAAAGAAGCATCTTTCTGAAATCAATACAAAAGGAAAAACAAACAGTTGTATAATAGCATTTCTGCCAGTCCTGTCAACAGATATGCTTAAAGCATAAATGTCAATTAGTTTTAGAGGGATTATGGTATCACCCTTATAAATAGAAGCTAGAATCATATAAATAGCTGTCTGCACATGCTTGTTGGCCTTCCCAGTTTCCATCTTTCCCAAAGAGACCTAATCCTGAGAACATGAAATATCCCAAGAAAGAAACTCTGAAAAATAAAAAAATGTGATCCAAATCAAAATGGTTAAAGACTAGAAGGGCGTTAACAAATCTGAGAAATAATGAGACCAATTGTTGATCTCATTAGATTACCTCACTGAGAACGCTATGCTGCCACTATTACTACTAATGCTGCAAATTATTATTATTATTGCATTGTTGCTGCTGCTGCTATTGTTTTTATTAGGTTTCAGAGCAAATCCCTTTTAACCTAAAAAATCAGGGTTGGAAGGTCGTCACTGGGGAAAAGACGGAAATTTATTTTTCATTAATCATTTTAAATACATGACATTTAATTCTTATATCTAACTTGAGGTAGAAATTACTCTCATTTCATAGATGAGGAACAGAGATCTTAAATGACAATGCCACATTCACAGAACTAGAATATGAAGAAGTAAGGATTTGAACTCAGGAATATTTGACTTCAAAACTTTGTCATGTTTCCCGCATACTGTAATTTTTCTCATGCGAATCTCAAATTCACTGAACAAAGTAGATTTTATTTTCTATATTGCCTATATTGCCTATATTTCAATATATATTGAAAATATATATTCAATTTTCAATGTCTTTTTTAATATGCAATGACAATTTTTATTATTTTTATTCACTATTTTAATATTTAATATTAATAAAGTTAATATTTAATATTTTTAAATATTATAATAATGTTTATTGTTTTATTTACACTAATTATATTCTACTGTCAGATCAGGGTTCACAGGTCATAGGTCGCTTTCCTATAATACAAGTCTATTGTGTACTGCATTAAATTTTGATTAATGAATCTATCCATTCATTCACTCACTTAATTTTATTCAAATAGGTTTCCCAGGTGGCACTAGTGGTAAAGAATCCACCTGCCAATGCAGGAGACATAGACATGGGTTTAAACCCTGGGTCGAAAAGATCCCCTGGAAGAGGGCTTGGCATGGCAACCTACTGCAGTATTTTTGCCTGAAGAATCTCATGGACAGAGGAAGACTGAGGGCCTACAGTCCATAGGGTTGCAAAGAGTCAGACCGAAGACTGAAGTGACTTAGCATGCATGCAAGTACTGTAATATTGTCAAGTAGTGAGGGTATGTAAAAATGAATGAATCACAATATTTCCCCTCAAGGAGTCCACAGTAGCATGGGAAAAACACAAACAAAGCAAATAATGGAAATATCTGAACATAGAAATGGTGTGGATAAAGAGATATAGGAGAAAAGAGAATGGAAAAGAGCCAAGTATGACTTTCGGGAAGATTTTGCAAATGAGACAACGTTTGAGCTAGAATATAAAGGATGGGATTTTAAAGTGGAGGGCATAGGAAACAGATGTGCACAACCAGTTATGGTTCAAGGGTGTTTCTGCCTCTCTGTGGCTGAAAGACCATAAGAAATCTGCTCAGCTTCCATCAGTCTCAGTTTCATTATCTCTAAAATGAAAAACATCATGGTTCCTACCACATAGGGCTACTGTGCAAAGTAAATTAAATAATTCATGTAAAAGTATTTTTCAGACTACCTAGCCCAGAAAGAACACTCATTAAATATTAGCTAATATTACTTTACAATACACTGTAGCTATGCTTTCATTATTTAATAAGCACACTGTCTAGTATGGTAAGTGGAAATTCTGGTTAAATATTCTAGTTAATAGTTATGTTTCATTTGTGAACATGCAATTTTCTAAAAATTAAAATATTGAAGATGACTTTGGCTTCAGAGAAGATTGAGTAAATCTTTTCCTTGTCCCTAAACCCAAGTGCAACTAGAAACTTTGGATTACATAAAGTAAACATAAGAATACTGAAAGACAGAGACAAGAAAGCAACCAGCTAGAGACTCTAGGACCCAAGAAACTACATAAGAGTGAGCTTTCCTTTAGTTTGCTTTTTGCTTTATATATCCTAGACTTCAAGCAGGAGAAGCCAGAAAACTGGAAACACCAATGGGTAGAGACAGAGAAAGTCCCAGAAGGGGGCTGCTCTCGCTGAGACTTGGAAGGGGGCAGCCTAGTGAGATGGAAAGCATTTAAGATACTCATTGCTTTTATCCAGTCAAATATCACAGAAAAAAATGATGCCTCCTCCACCTGTGACAGCAAAGGCCAAGTGAGGATCCTGGACTTTCAACCTTCAAAAAGCCCTAATCACTATCCTTCTGATGTGGATCTGCCCCTCACAGCCCTCATCCACCACCCCTGACATTTGTACGAGAGAAGGACAAGTAAAAGCCTGGAACATCCAGCCCTACTAGGCAGTAATGATGCCTCCAGTCCTGCAATGTCAGTTGAGAGCCATAATGAGATTGGACTTACATCCCTACCCAGCAGTAATGAGGCCCTCCTCTTACTCCCCACTGGGGTGTTATTGGCTGAGGTCCAGTGAAACATCAGGATTTTGATGACTGCCCGGTGATAATGAAACCACTTTCCTCCCACACCCCATTCCTCTACTGGCAGCAGAGGCCAAGTAGAGACAGTGAGGTGGCGTTCCTACACTTCCTAGAAATGGAGATATTAGTGGTGCCTAGTTGAGTGGGAACTGGAACTTCCACCCTTACCCAGCAGTAACACAAAGCTCCCACCTCAGGTGTCAATTGAGACCTAGTAGGGGGCCTGTCGGAGAAGGCAATGGCACCCCACTCCAGTACTTTTGCCTGGAAAATCCCATGGACAGAGGAGCCTGGTGGGCTGCAGTCCATGGGGTCGCTAGAGTCAGACACGACTTAGCGACTTCACTTTCACTTTTCACTTGCATGCATTGGAGAAGGAAATGGCAACCCACTCCAGTGTTCTTGCCTGGAGAATCCCAGGGACGGGGGAGCCCGGTGGGCTGCCGTCTATGGGGTCGCACAGAGTCAGACACGACTGAAGCGACTTAGCAGCAGCAGCAGCAGAGGCCCGTACTGCAACCCCCACCTCCTCTTGCTAGAGCAGCATCAGAGGAATCCAGCTAAAATGGAAGGTTTAAATAAGATTCAGAGTCTTATAAAACCCAGAATATCAAGTTTCAATTTAAAAATGTACTCATCAAAAAGATCTCAAAATGAATGAAAAAGATGTCAACACTAGGATGACAGAGGTATTAGAATATGATGTTTATTCTGACAATGATGTTTAAATAAGCATTATAAAAATACATCAAGAAACAATACACTTGAAGCAAATGAAGAAATAGAAAATATTAGTATAGAATTAGATAATCATAGTGGAGAAGTAGAATATATGCAAAAGAATCAGATGGAGATTTTAGTGAAAAAGACACTAATCAGAACAAAAGCTCAGTGGACGGGCTTGGCAGCGGGTTATAGAGGACAGAGGGAAGAGACAGTAGACTTGAACGTAGAACAATAGAAAGGACTCAAAGTAAACAGCAGGGAGAAAAATGAACAAAATATCAGGGACACGTGAGACTATTAAGAAAAATAAAAGTATGACATTCAAATCACTGGAATCTCAGAAGGAGAGGGGCAAGAGTCCAGTGCTGAAAACTCACTGAACGAAGCGATGGATGTGGTGGATTTGGTAAAATTATAACCCTAGTGCTGAACCAATACCAAGCAGGCTGCACACATGCATGCTGCCATGTCTGACTTTTTATGACCCCCATGGACAAGCGCCCACCAGGCTTCTCTGTCCGTGGGATTTCCCAGGCAAGAATACTGGAGTGGGTTGCCATTTCCTCCTCCAGGGAATCTTCCCAACCCAGGGGTCAAACTCGCATCTCCTGTGGCTCCCACATTGGTAGGCGGCTTCCTCACCACTGAGCCACCTGGGAAGCCCCCAAGCACACAAAACCCAAAGAAATATACCAAAACACATAGTATTTAAAATAGAAATCTAAACCATGGTCAGGAAGACACAAAGATTAGAACAGAGAAATAAGAGAGAGAAAGAGAACAAAGGGGGAAAACAAAAAAAGAAAAAACAGGCAGAAGTTTACTAACATCAATAATTAAATTTTATGGGGATGATCTAAACACATAATTAAAGCACAGAGATGGCCAGAGTATGAAAAATCATGAACTATCTACTAGAACCTTACTGAAAATGAAATAAAATGGTCAAGTTGGAAGTAAAAGGACTGGAAAAGATACACAAACAGTAACCAAAAAAAAAAAAAATAGTAGTGTCTATATTAATATCAAGTAAAATTGATTTCATATCAAAGAAAATTACCAGAGACACAGAGAAACATTATATATTGATGAATCAATCCATTAAAAAGACATGGCAATTCTAAGTGCTTATATACCAAATGACAGAGTTGCAAATTATTTGATGCAGGAACTGGTAGAACTGAAAGGAGAAATAGACAGACTGAAAATTAAAGTTGGAAAGTTCAACATCTCTCTCTAAACAATAGAGAGAACTAGACAGAAATCAGCAAGGATCTAGAAGAAATCAGCAATACCATCAAACATCAATGTCCAATCAACTATAATACTTCACCCAATAACAGCAGAATAAATATATTTTTAAAGGGTCTATGAACACATACCAAGATCATATCCCAAGCCATAAAATAAACCTAAACAAATTTAAAAAACTGAAATCATACAAAATTCATTTTCTGATTACAATGGAATCAAACTAAAAAGCCGTAACATATACCAGGAAAATTTCCAAACCCTTGGAAACTAACAACTCACTTGTAAATAATTCATAGGTCACAGAGAAAATCTCACGGGAAACACAAAATACATTGAATTGAATGAAAACAAAAGTATGCTATATCAAAATTTGTGGGATAGTGTGAGAGCTGTGCTGAAAGATACATTTATAGCACTGAGTATACATTAGAGTAGAGAAAATGTTTCTCATCAGTAATCCAAGGTTTTAATCTCAAGATTCTGGAAAATTAAGAGTAAAATAAATCCAAATCAACTGGAATGGAATAGTAAAGAAGCAGTTGAAGATGAACACACACACAAAGAAAATCAATGAAACAAAGAGTTAGTTTTTTGAAAGGATCCATAAAGTTGACATACCTATAAGAGTGACAAAAAAGAGAAAATAGAAGTCTGTCATATCAGGAAGGAAATAAGAGATATTGCTATAGACCCTGCAGACATCTAAAGGATCAATTCATAATATTATGGACAATTCTATATAAATTTGAAGAATCAGATGAATTGAGCCCATTCCTTGAAGAACATATTACCACAACTACCCAGCATGATCATTTTAATAGCTCTGTAATTATTAAGTTAAATTCATAACTTAAATATTTCCCAAAAGGAAATATACGGGCTCAAGTGATTACAGTAGAGAATTCTAAATATTTTCAAAAGGATTAATATCAATACTACAATCTCTTTCAGAAAATAGAAGAGGGGCCACTTCCAATTTCATTTTATGAAGCTAGTAATAACCTGATATCAAAAGCAACAAAACACACCATAAAAAAGAAAACTACAGGCCAATATCTTTCTTCAATATAGATGCAAATATTCTTAACAAATATCAGCAAATAAAAAAGTGGGATTTATCCCCACCAAGTGGGATTTTTTTTCTAAGCGTGAAAGTCTACTTCATATTTGAAAACCAATCAGTAAAATCTCAGTTCAGGCTGCTGTAAGAAAAATACCAGAGGCTAGGTGGCTTAGACAACAAACACTTATTTCTCACAGTTTTGGAGGCTGGAAGTCTGAGATCAGGATGCCCGTGTGGTAAAGTTCTGGTGAGAGCCTCTTCTAGGCTGCAGACCACCATCTCTCCTTGTATCTTCACATGGCAGAAAGAGAGGGTCAGACAGCTTTCTGGGGGTCTCTTTTATAAGGGAACTAATCTCATAGAGGAGGGCTCCACCCATATGACCTGATTATTTCTCAAAGACTCCAACTCCTATCACAATAGAGGTTAGGATCTCTACATATGAATTTGAATAAGACAAATATTCAAGTAATTGCACCACCATATTAACAAACTAAATTGGAAAAATCATATGATCACACAAATCAAAGTAGAAGCATGTGAAAAAATAACAGACATTCATGATAAAAGCTTTCAGAAAAGTAGGATTAGAGAACTTTCTAAACTGATAAAGTATATCTACAAAGCACCTCCTGCTAACATTGCTATTAATGGTGGAATAAACTGTCCTTATTTATGATTGTCTTTGTAGAACATATCAAGGAATCTACAAAATAAACCTAAAATGAAAAGGTGATTAAAGCTATATCACAGGATAAAAGATAAACATACAGAATCAATGTAGTTCTGTGAACTACCACAAAATACGTGGGCATTGCAATTAAAATACAGTACTATTTATAATCCTTCAATAAGATATGAAATATTTAGGTATAAATATAGCAAAGTTTCTACAGGATTTATATGATAAAAACTACAATGTACTGATTAAAAAAATCATAGGAGATCTAAATAAATGGAGAGACATTTCACGTTTGTGTACTGGAAGATTCAACAAAGTCTCAAAAAATGATTTTTCCAATTTAGTTTGTTAATACGGTGGTGCCATGACTTAAATATTTGTGTCTTCTCCAAATTCATATGTAGAAATCCTAACGTCTATTGTGATAGGAGGTGGAGCCTTTGAGAAATAATCAATTTCTTCCCAAATTGATATATAAGTTTAAAATGATTCATATAAAAACACAAGCAAG
The DNA here is from genome assembly GCF_003369695.1 of Bos indicus x Bos taurus. Taxonomy (NCBI): domain Eukaryota; kingdom Metazoa; phylum Chordata; class Mammalia; order Artiodactyla; family Bovidae; genus Bos; species Bos indicus x Bos taurus. Next base: position 18,608,407 of record NC_040083.1, on the reverse strand, counting down.
ATTTTTGTGGATTTATATAACATTTTTCAAAAATTTATATGGAAATGCAAAGGAACTAAAACAGTTAAAACTATTTGGGAGATACAATGAGGAATAAAGTAGGAGAAATTCATTTATCTGACTTTAAGACATATTTAGTCATAGTAGCAAGATTGTGTGGTGTTGGCAGAGGGATGGACAAATAAATCGAAGGAACAGAATAGAGAACCCAGGACTGGTCCTGGACACATATGCCCAACTAATGTTTGTCAAAAAGGAAAGTAGCCTTATGAAAACTGATGCCAAATTTTATGGGACACCCATAAGCCCCAAACTGTCTGAACCTAAATATCAGACCTTTTACAAAAGTAAATTAATTCAAAACAGATTTTGGATTTAAATGTGAAACAGAAAACTATAAAATGTTTACAAAAACTCTATAGGGAAAAAATCTTTAGGATCTAGAGCTAGCAAAAAGTGCTCAGACTTGATACCAATAGCACAGTCCAAGAAATGAAACAGTGATAAGTTGGACTTTATCAAGTTAACTTTGTTATGTGAAACACGCTGTTAAGAGAATGAAAGACAAACCAAAGACCAAGAGAAAATATTTGCAAACCACAAATACAGCAAAGAACTAGTATCTACAATATATAGAGCATTCTCCAAACTCAACATTTAAAAAATCCATTTAGAAAAATAAGCTAAAGATACGAACAGTGACTGAAGTGAATGCACAGATCCCAAATAAACACACAAGGAGATGTTAAACATCATTTTCTAGAAGGAAAATGAAAATTAAAACCATGAGATACCATTACATACCTATCATAATGACTAAATTTTAAAAGTGTGAGAGAACAATTGCCAGGGATGGCATAAAGACACTGAATCACTCACCCATTGCTGTTGCTGGTAGGAATCCAAGTAGTACAGCCACCCTGGAGAATTATCTGGAAGTTCCTTCCCCTTTTTTAAAAATGTTTGATGCTAGTAGACAAAATAGAAGGTAAGTCCAGTGACAGTTTAAATTATACATCTTGGAATAAAACACCTAAGTGGTAGATACTTATGCGACATCTTCATATGCACTATCTCATTTAACACTAACAGCGTCAGGAAGAGGAAGGTATTATTAATATCCCTATACTAAAAATGTACCTTTTTTACAAATAAGCAAGCTGAAGCTCAGAGAAGTAAACTTACTAAACCAAGGTCACACAGTTTGCAACTGACAGTGCTGGAAGCTTGCTTTGAAAACTGTATCAATTCAAGACTCCATCCACCAAATTAAGAATCAGTTCATTATAGCAGGCAATTACTTTAATAACAACAACCAAAAGCAAACAAACAAACAAAAACTAAATGAAGCTACTCTATAATTCAGCAGTTTCACTCTTGGACACTAACTTCAGGGAAATGAAAGTTTGTGTTCACACAAAAATCTTTACATGAAGCTTTAAAACACCTTTATTCTTAGTAGCTAAAAACTATAAGTAATCTGATTTTTCTGCAAATGACATTTTTGGGTCAACAGAAAGAAAAAAAAAAAAAAACTATTAACACACACAAGCTGGATGAATCTTGAATTACGCTGAGTGAAAAGTCTGTCCTAAAAGGTTACATATTGCAAGATCCCATTTTAAAAACATTCTTAAAATGGACAAATTGTAAACATGGAGAACAGATTAGTGATGACCAGGCATTAAGGAGGGAATGAGGGAAGTAGGCAGTGAGGGTGGCTATGAAAGAACATCATGGGAGATCCCTGTGGTGATGGAAATACTTTCTGTCTTGACTGTATCAATGTCAGTGTGCTTACTGTGATACAGTACAATACTTTCACAAGATTCTGTCTTCAGTTCAGTTCAGTCGCTCAGTCGTGTCTGACTCTTTGCAACCCCATGAATTGCAGCACACCAGGCCTCCCTGTCCATCACCAACTACCAGAGTTCACCCAAACTCATGTCCATCGAGTTGGGGATGCCATCCAATCATCTCATCCTCTGTCGTCCCCTTCTCCTCCTGCCCTCAATCCCTCCCAGCATCAGAGTCTTTTCAAATGAGTCAACTCTTCTAATCAGGTGGCCAAAGTATTGGAATTTCAGCTTCAGCATCAGTTCTTCCAAAGAACACCCAGGACTGATCTCCTTTAGGATGGACTGGTTGGATCTCCTTGCAGTCCAAGGGACTCTCAAGAGTCTTCTCCAGCACTAGTGTTCAAAAGCATCAATTCTTCAGCCCTCAGCTTTCTTCACAGTCCAACTCTCACATCCATACATGACCACTGGAAAAACCAGAGCCTTGACTAGACGGACCTTTGTTGGCAATGTAATATCTCTGCTTTTGAATATGCTGTCTAGGTTGGTCATAACTTTCCTTCCAAGGAGTAAGCATCTTTTAATTTCATGGCTGCGATCACCATCTGCAGTGATTTTGGAGCCCAGAAAAATACAATCTGACACTGTTTCCACCGTTTCCCCATCTATTTCCCATGAAGTGATGGGACCAGATGCCATGATTTAGTTTTCTGCATGTTGAGCTTTAAGCCAACTGTTTCACTCTCCTCTTTCACTTTCATTAAGAGGCTCTTTAGTTCTTCACTTTCTGCCATAAGGTTGGTGTCATCTGCATATGTGAGGTTATTGATATTTCTCCCAGCAATCTTGATTCCAGCTTAAAGGGTAAATGAGATCTCTGTGTATTATTTCTTACAACTGCACGTGTATCCACAGTTATCTCAAAGTTTAATGCAAAAAAAAAAAAAAAAATATATATATATATATATATATATATAGAATGCTATGAAGTGGATTGGGCTACCCTAGTGGCTCAGATAGTAAAGAATCCACCTGCAATGCAGGAGACATGGGTTCAATCCCTGGGTTGGGAAGATCCCCTGGAGAAGGGAATGGCAACCTACTCTAGTATTCTGGCCTGGAGAATTCCATGGACAGAGGAGCTTGGCAGGCTACAGTCCATGGGGTTGCAAAGAGTCTGACATGACTGAGAGACTTTCACACACACACATGAAGTGGATTAACTTTGTCTTCATGATTTTTATTTTCTTGATGCTTTTCTCCCATTTTAATTTTTCCCTTCTTGCCCCATACATCTCCCTGTTTTTCTTAGACAGATGTTTCTGACCACTTGTACTCTACAGGTTTTGGGTGTTTTTTCAGTCTTAACTACTATCCAGATTTTCAACCCATGGTCTGTCTTGCTGCATCTGCAGTCAACCAGCTACATTCCTCTTCTAAGTTCACTGATCACGTGACCAGAGTCTTGGCCCTTTGTCCTGCCACTTCTGGACTCCGATGAAATGGTATACTGCTTGATGCCACCCTGAAATGTGGATGAGTTGCCTCTCATAGGCAGCAGGGCCGAACAGGAGAGACCTAGGCATGTAAATTTTTTTAGTCCACCTAGGAGATTGCTCAAATCTACATGTGGTTTATAAAACAGTGGCTGTTGTGGTAGGATATTTTCTTGTTTTGTCTATTCTCCTTCCCTGCCTTGCTTTCTTACCTTCTTCATTCTTGCTGCACTGAGATTGAACACTGCTGCTGCTACTAAGTCGCTTCAGTCGTGTCGGACTCTGTGCGACCCCATAGACAGCAGCCCACCAGACTCCCCGGTCCCTGGGATTCTCCAGGCAAGAACACTGGAGTGGGTTGCCATTTCCTTCTCCAATGCATGAATGCATGCTAAGTCACTTCAGTCATTTCAGATTCCGTGCAGCCCCATGGACAGCAGCCCACCAGGCTCCTCTGTCCACGGGATTCTCTAGGCAAGAATACTGGAGTGGGTTGTCATTGCCTTCTCTGGAGATTGAACACTACTCCCCTCAAAAAAAAAAAAAAATGTTTTGGCAGTTAACTTCTATCTGCCTTTGTTTTTCAGAAAAAAAATTTTTATAGTTCCCACTCCTATATACCAAGTATCTTCTTTGAATTTCTTGACTAAAGCAGTCAGGCAATGATTTAAATGTGTTTAATTCTTTGGGCTTATTCTTGCCATTCTTTATGCCAACAACCAGCTAATTTGGAAACTGCATAGCATAGTGGTTTAAAGAACAATTTTTGAAGTCAGACAAGCACTTCTTGCCGTGACATTTACATTTGTTTGCATTTTAAACAAACTATTCAAAATTTAGAAGCATCTGTTTCATGAATAAATTGGTGATAATATCAGTAGCAAATAATTTTTGTGAGGATGAAATAAATGATATTTAGAAGTACTGAACAGACCAACTAACCTGTAATTAATATTATTGAATGCTCCAGTCTTCTTGTCGTCTTCTCAACAGAGATTCTAACCAATCACAGTGGTTTGACTTCATTATTTGGGGTATTCTTGCTTCTCCAAACAATTTTCCCTACCTATACTTTTTAGTGTATATATATATATATTTTTTTTTTTTTTTTAATTTTACGGCCCCTTCCCAAATCACCATGTTGGCAGCAGACTGCAAAGGAGCAGTACTTGAGTGCCTGATAGCCAAGTGTTTATACTGCTAATGATGAAAACATAGGCCAGTGACCTCACCTCTATTAGCTTTACTCTTCCTGTGTGTAAAAGAGAACAATGGGATATTATGTGGATTAATTAAGACTGATCCTAATAAATACCCATAAGGATCATAACATTCTAACAAACCCTCTTTTTTTTAAAAAAAAATATTGTATCTTGCCACAAGGGGATAGATCTGTACAGGTAAAATTTCAACATATGAATTTAGTTTAGTAATTCAATAACTGATAGTCATGGATTTATAGCTTAGAAATACACGTTTATGGTATTGTTTAAATTCCATGGTGCTAGAGTGAGGTACTAGTATTTTTTATATATTATTACATAGATATATGCAAAGGAGGGCTTCCCTGGTGGCTTAGATGGTAAAGAATCTGCCTGCAATGTGGGCGACCAGGATTCAGTCCCTGCCTTGGGAAGATCCCCTGGAGAAGGGAATGTCTACCCACTCCAATATTCTTGCCTGGGAAATCCCACGGACAGAGGAACCTGGCAAGCTATAGTCCATGGCGTCCCAAAGAGTCAGACATGACTTAGACTCTAACACTTTTACTTTCAAGCAAAAGAAATCAGGATATATGATGTTTTATGTTTTTATGTATTTCCACCACAGCAGTTTTCAAAATTCATTGTCATAATCTTTCTTATTAATGAATAACAATATTGTACAAAAGGATATCATTGTCTAAAACAAATTACATGACCTCTTTGCTGTGTTGGGAGAAAGAAGCAAAATAGTTGCATAGCTACTGAATGTAGCAAGGATTGCCTGTAGTGTAAAAAAATGATAAAGGTAGAGGGAAAAACTGAATAAAATTAATCAACAAAAAGATAAATAAAAAGAAACCACTTAAAGAAGCATTCTCTAACTGTTGTTCCTCACCAGGCTGAAATGTGATATTAACCATAACTACCAATCATACAGCTTCATTCAAGTACATTAGCCACAGAGGAGTGTAATAAATTTAGTACTAACTTGTTTTTCATATTGAGTTACTTACTAATGTTAGTGGCAGTGGAATTACCGTGATCAAATGAACACATTTACGTGCACGTGTGTAATTCAAGCGAGACATTAAATCACAAAAATATAAACAACAGTGTGTGCTATTTGTCAGAAACGTCCTGGGAAAATTGTCAACCAGGACTTTATTACCGCTCTGAGAAAAAAGTGTGCTCTGCCAGGGTAGGCAGCTGCCTCCCTCCAGAACCTCATGGAGAGGCCTCGCCCCACTCCTGCTAAGACACCAGGAACCATCACCTCATTTCCGGTGTACCACTTCCGGCTGTGCTTCTGGCAAAGAGACTTAATTTTTTCATTAGCTAGCCTAATTAAAATCCTCTTTGCCTTTTTATTTTTCACATCTGGACTTTATTTAAAAATTAAATAAATAACTGGGAAGAAATATTTATAATATAAATATTTAGGCTGCGTCTATAACCATGAGTTAATTTGATCTTCTACACAAGGTTAACAGTCTAAATACTGATAGGAAATGTTAGTAAGGAGCACAATTACTATAATCAAAGAAATTTGTTCATCTAGAATAGTACTGTTGAATAAAAGTATAATATGAACCACGTAATTCAAAATTTTCTAGTAGTCGTATTTCAAAATTTTTTTTTTTAAAAGTGTATTTTAGAGTTTTAGAACATCTCAATGAAGACTAGTCTTGTTTAAAAAGTTTAACTGACATGTATGCCTAATGGCTACCATATTTAAAAGTACAGACCTCTGGCGAGAGTATAGATATAATATAAGCTTAAGTGGCAAAGAATTCTGAGAAAGGACTTTGGGATAGTTCTGAATAACTGCAGACAAACACAATCTTAACCAATAATTTTTAAAATGTTTGAAACAATGATCATTCAAAATTTCGGTATTCCAGAGGCAGAGACTGAGTATGAAGTATGTGGATGGAAAGAAGGCTATAGTATAGGAGATTACTTGCCTTAAGTTTTAAAGTTAATGATTTATCAAGATGACAGAGAAAGAGGCAATCAGGCTGAGCTGTGGGAAATAATTCATGTCACTGAATTTGCAACTCAATGATATCAGGGTTAAAATTAGAACTGAATTGAATTAAATTTTCCTGGTTAGCTCTCATACACCATACATATGGGAATATAAAGATAAATGAGGAAGACAAAATTCTTGTTCTTGAATGACTCACAATAAAGTGGATACAGAATATGATCTAATTGAAAAGGACAATTTAAAACAAACAAACAAAAAAGCAAAATCCAGCTAAGTCCAAAAAAATTTAATTCATGAAATGGATCATTTTAAAAATACTGGATGCTTGGGGCTGGTGCACTGGGACGACCCAGAGGGATGGTGTGGGGAGGGAGGAGGGAGGAGGGTTCAGGATGGGGAACACATGTATGCCTGTGGCGGATTCATTTTGATATTTGGCAAAACTAATACAATTATGTAAAGTTTAAAAATAAAATAAAATTTAAAAAAAATAAATAAAAATGAGTAAGGTGACAGTAGGAAAATTTTATTTTCCTATTTTTTCAGGATTAAAAAATATTTTTATACTGAGACAAAAACATTTTATTTGTGGATGTCTGTTTTAATAAATAACTTGATATGTAGCAAAGATATATCCAAATGTTATCATATACACACTTATTTTTAAATTCACGTATTTGTAAGATGATTTGCTTTATAAATTATGCAGAAACCTGTTTATCCACAATTAATATAGCAGCAATGACTAGTCATATTTTTAAAGAAGGACCCCCAAAATATCAAAATTATAAAATAGTGGTTACTACACTTGATTTTTTTTCTTTTTCTTTTTTTTTTTTTTTGGCCAAGCATCAGTAAGAGGAGACTGCTCCAATTTTTTTAATTTATTTTTTATTGAAGGATAATTGCTTTACAAAATTTTGTTTTCTGTCAAACCTCAACATGAATTAGCCATAGGTATACATATATCCCCTCCCTTTTGAACCTCCCTCCCATCTCTCTCCCCATCCCACCCCTCTAGGTTGATACAGAGTCCCTGTTTGAGTTTCCTGAGCCATACAGCAAATTTCCTTTAGCTATCTATTTTACATATGGTAATGTAAGTTTCCATGTTACTCTTTCCATACATCTCACCCTCTCCTCCCCTCTCCCCATGTCAATAAGTCTATTCTCTATGTCTGTTTCTCCATTGTTGCCCTGTAAATAAATTCTTCAGAACCATTTTTCTAGATTCCGTATATGTGTGTTAGAATATGATATTTATCTATCTCTTTCTGACTCACTTCACTCTGTATAATAGGTTCTAGGTTCATCCATCATTAAAGTTTTAAGTCAGTAGATATTGAATCCAATACTTTATAAATGACACTGGAGCTAATGATAAGTTTTTTAAAGCCTTTTTGAGGGCTTCTTTAAAGCAAAAGGCTGAAAATCACATAGCATGAGAAATTCATATCATTCCTGGCAAGGTAAAAATGGTTAAAATAGTATGTGGCAAACAGTATGGCAACAATTTGAAGTGCATTTTTATTAGTAAATAGTGTTTGAATAGGTAGAGCATCACCGCTGTTGACTTTGTCATCAACATAACAGCAAAGAAACTACTTGACTAGAAACTTTTCTAAATGTTGCTTATATCAGTCAGGCTTCAACCAGAGAATCAGAAAACTGTATCAGTTGCAAATATATATATATATATATATATATATATATATGTATGTATGAAGTGAAGTGAAAGTCGCTCAGTTGCGTCTGACTCTTTGCAACCCCATGGACTATACAGTCCATGGAATTCTCCAGGCCAGAATGCTGGAGTGGATAGCTGTTCCTTTCTCCAGGGGATCTTCCCAACCCGGGGATCAAACCCAAGTCTCCCACGTTGCAGGTGGCTTCTTTACTAGCTGAGCCACAAGGGAAGCCCATATATATATATACATACACACACACACACACACACACACACACACACACACATACATACATACACACAGTGCTTGTGCCCAGCTGTTAAGTCATGTCCAACTCTTTGTGACCCCATGGACTGGAGCTCACCAGGTTCCTTTGTCCATGGGATTCTCCAGTCAAGAATACTGGAGTGGGTTGCCATACTCGCCTCCAGGGGATCGTCCCTGACCCAGGGATTGAACCCACATCTCTTATGTCTCTTGCACTGGCAGGTGGGTTCTTTACCAGTAGTGTCACCTGGAAAGTCCCATGTATATATTCAAATATATTATCTATCTATCTATACACACACACACACACACACACACACACACATAGTAAATAAACTCCTTGCACTACACAGAACAGCCTTCTACATTCTGCATCCTCTGGTCATGTTTGTATGAGAGTACAGACAAGGAGGCTCTTTTCCCCCTCTGCTGGAAACTCGTACAATGGCTGATTCAAATGTTTCACCATTCTGCACGTGTCCACAAATGACTGCAAAAACCCCACTGGTATTGATTTGGAGGTTATCAATACATTTTAGCAAGTAGACAAATTCACAAATACAGAATTCACAAATTTTTAGGGTCGACTCTATACATGTTCGGTAAACCTAAGTCAGTAAAATATACTTTGAAAGATGTAACACATGCAAATGTCAAAATTTATTATAGACATCAGATTGTGGATAAATGTTAACTATTTTATGCTTCATTTTCTAAAATGGAAACACACTAGTTTCAAACTAATGTTTTAACAAATAATGAATTCTGTGTTCTTTGGTGAAGAGAATAACTTAAATGTCACTACAGGCATCTAACATTTTAAGGTTTTTTAAAATGTAAATGAAAATTGGTATTGAACTATCCATTTTAGAGTATTCACATTTAATCACATAGTGTTGATAACCAAAAATTGTTAACTTTATGTTATACAGAAGAAAGTCAAAAAGTAAATGAAGAAAGATACTGTAAGTATTTCAATGAATATTTTTACTTTTGGCATATAGAATTCTGTATACATTCCTGATATGTTGTTTCAATGGTTTATATTTTTGTGAATGTGTGTATCTGTGTGTATGTGTCTATGTGTGTGTCTTCCACTAACAAAGAAAGGTGACATTTAGAAGGCAAAGAGGAAAATGAATAAGAAAAGAAGCAAAAATCCCACAAGTGGCATTTCACTAAAACATTTAATTTTTATTCTAATGTTCTAAGCAATATATGGAAATGACAGCTTTTTGAAAAAGCAATTTCCTTTTTGGCCGGATGAAAGCAAAAATTCCTATATGTTCAAATGTATTTCAAACTTCAAAGGACAGAACAGCCTTGGCATTGGCGTGGTTCTCTCAAGCAGTTGGATCAATTGACTACATAATGAGTCCTTGGCTGTCCCTAACCAAAACTTTGCTGGACAGGTTCATTTACAATCCTCAAACAGAATGACCTTCCATCTGGCTTAATGGCCCCTGGATTGTTGCAAATGCGACCTGACATTTCCTTATGGGTGAGTTATTAAATTATATCACAGAGCACAATAACATAATTTGGTTTCAGAGCCTAAGTGAAAGTGATAGTCCAGCAGATTAAGATGTAAAATTCCTTTGCAAAATTAAGTTATTTATAATCTGATGCATACCCCCTTGTTTTATCTGCCATATAATGTAATTACTTTCCACAGTACAGTAGCCGCATACACTGACAATGCTGACAGAACAGAAACAGCATTTGAAAAGCGGAAGAGAACTTCAGCAAGCAGGTAACTGACTTTTATGGCCATCTTTTTAAAGTGAAACCACTTGCAATTTTTGCTTTTTTTTTCCCTCCTAATGGAATTGATCCATTAAGCAGTGCTTCTCTCTTTCACTTAATAGTATTAGACATACTTAACTCTATGAGCTACAATTCCTTAATATAGCCCAAAATACCTGCTTTGAGATGACTAATACCAATATATTTAAATTTGGGGTTTTCATATATTTAGCTATTTCTAGCAGCCATGACTGGGTGAAAAGTAAAGCAGTGTCTCATCCATTACTCTATCAGACACTTGAATTATTACCTCTAATTCTCTAATAGTCTGGATTAATTTCAAAGACCAGTAAAGCTCAAAGAATAACTTACTTTTATACTTATTCATAGATAATAAAAATTTCCTTTGGATATTCTTTTGCCAGTAGAAAAAGAAAGATTTGAAGGTAAGATTTGCCTGTTGGTACAACTAGAATTTCCATTCAAACAAAGAGATTCTTCTGGTACATTTTACAGTCAAGAACTCCATTCTGCATGGTGTCAAATCTCTTTCCTAGAATTTCCTAACTTTGTAAAGCACTTTCCTTTATTCTGTTCACTCATGGGTGCTGTTTATTTGCCATCAACCAAGCTTTAGTTGAACGTTCATTCAGCAACTTCTTTTGAGGGCTTACTAGTCAAGTCACTCTGCTGGGTTTCATAAAAACAAAGATACCACTGGAAACCACAATAATGTTAGCTTAAATGCGACTAAATACGAGACTTACAAGACCTACTAGACACATATATATATTTGAAGTGCCTAAAATACATCTGAAACCTATTAGGAGCCCGAACATTGTGGACGGTGCTCAATGAGTGCTTCACATGTCTGTTCTCATCTAAACATGCCCTTGCCGGATACTGTTATTTCTCCTTGTTCCACATGAGGAAAACGAATAGGTTTAATCGTTTTTGCAAGTCCATGGAACTAATAATGGCCAACCATGTCTTGAAGTCAGAGAGAGTGGTTCCAAAGCCTACCCTTTGAGCAGTTATGTACGCTGTTGTTTGTGCCTGCCCTTACTTAGGAAGTTCAATCATATGCAGGAGCTTATCCACAATAAAGGCATCTGGGATTAACCTACTTGGTGAGCTTTGTACATTCATGACAGCACTTTTTGTACCCTGCCCTCATCATTCAGATCCATGATATAAATTACACTATATTATATAGTGTTATATATATGTATGTATGTGTGTATATATACATATATGAGAATTTCAACTTTTTAATGAAACCAGTTTGGGTCAATGAGAGCTAGCAACTTCACTTGAAGGAATATCATTCCCACATCACTGGTTTTATCAACAGTTAATTTGTCTCACATTCTGTCATCCAAGTTACATCACTTAGAGCTTTAAATCCAAGATTGAAGCTAATTTCCTGCATTAAACCTTCCCTCATTTAACAGTATTTACCAGTTCATGCGTCTCTTAATCTAATTGGGCTGTGTCTATATAAATCTGAATAATCTTATGCCAGGATGAAAGCATCAAACTGACATAAAGTCACAGAAATGCTATCAAGTGAATATTTCCTTCTAAGTTGTTGAAGAACACCATTTCTATTGATTACTTATCTTTTTTTTTCCTTCAATAAACTATACATAAGTTTCTCAGCCTTATGTGCTCTTGTTTTATTTTTGAGGGGACAGGAATTTGAACTCAATAACCCTAAACTCTTAGATGTTACCACATACCCTCAATAAGTGCAAAAAAGCATTCCTTCTCTATACTGTTAACATTTTCACATGGTTCCTTCCTGAGAGTTAGAAGAACTCATGGGGTGTTCAATGAATGGCATAGTCATCGTGTCATTTAAAGCTTGCCAGTTGTTTTCCATACTAAAACTAGTATCTTATTTGTAATTATTTAAGAATACTACAAGGCCAGTGCTATAACCTGTATTTTGCAGTTTAAGAAATTATCAGAAATTTCAAAAAAATATGACTGGGGTCAGCTATTTATTGGAGTGTATGAATTTACACTTTGCCTCCCTTTTAAGATGAAAGATATAGCCAAGAGTACCACTCAGTTCCTTGTTGGCTCAGACGGTACAGCGTCTGTCTACAATGCGGGAGACCCGGGTTCGATTCCTGGGTTGGGAAGATCCGCTGGAGAAGGAAATGGCAATCCACTCCAGTACTATTGTCTGTAAAGTCCCATGGACAGAGGCTACAGTCCATGGAGTCGCAAAGAGTCGGACACGACTGAGCGACTTCACTTACTTACCACTCAATTACAGTGCACAGAGTCCTCTACCTATTCCCCAATCCTACCATAAATCCACATATCATGTCTGCTCAAGCCAAATGACAGTGTCCAACTCCAGGCTTTTTTTCCTGCCCCAGGGACTGTGCATTTGTCTCTCCTCTTATTGAGGGTCATTGCTCCCACCCCTCCTTCCTTCATAAACCTCCACAGATTGAAGTCCTACTAGCCCTGAAGGATCAAATTCAAATACTAACTACTCTTGGGTATCTTGTTTTACCAGTTGAAGGTGAATTTTCCATGTGCTACAGACTCACGACCACAGTGTGCCCCTAACAGAGGTGACCTCAAACTGCCTCGTGGTGTAGTTTTCCCTTTTGTCAATGTTGTTTGCCTGCACAGTTCTAAGTCTCTCCAAGGTTAGAAGAGATATATATGCCCTGCCCCTCTCACCATGTACTTACCCTCACACAAATACATACCCAAGGCGGGGGGGCGGGGGGGGGGGAACTGGCTCTCCAGAAAGAAAAACAAGAAAATCAGTAATGTGCTGTGCTTGCCTATTTTAGTGATGTAAATACTCCTCCGTGCTCAATGTCAAGCTGCCAGTAGTTTAACAAGCAGTTCACAAAATGTCTTAACGTTGGAAAATTGACTCTTGATAGCTTTAGGAGCTGGCTCATATACACACATTTACACTTACTAGCATAGTTCCATGTACACAGTCAATAATCAGTGGTAAGCAATAAAAGAAGCCAGCAAGAAGGAGTGTAGTACAGAAAGATAGGAAAGCAGGAAGCTGAGTGTGAAAATCTCAGTGTTTCAGATTTCCTATAATACGAATAAAGCAGAACCAGCATAATATTATAGTCTTGTTTCCCATTATTCTTGATGAAGGGTCCCCTTGTTTTTCTCAGGGTCTCTCTCTCTCTCATACACACACCATTCTTTGCCAGCTAGTTTTCCTCTTTCCTCAGACCCTCCCATCCAGTAACTAAAAATTATCACAGCAGGACGAGAAAACCCAAGGTAGTGGACTTTGAGAAAGAGAGCATTTGCATCCGCCACAATTCACACAGCCCCTCAACAGTCCATTCTACACTGTTTTCATTAATCCAGGCTGGGAAGCTCAAGTCTGAAGGAGTTCAAGCATTTTACATCTCCAGGAGACACCCACCTTACTGCTTTCCACTGGTGGCTACGCTGACCTGGATGTCTCTGCAGCTAATGGTCCTTCAGAGAATTCTTGAAACGGAATTACTAAAATCTCATTTGGCTTTGTGTAAGTTCTTGACATTGGGCAGAGAGAGGTTACTCAGGAACACAGCATTCAATTCCATGTGGACCAGCCTGATAGCTGGAAGGCAGGTGTAACATTTGTTTAGTCTTTCAGTTACTTTATATCACACCCATGAGGAAAATGCCCCAGGAATAAACCAAGAATTAGCATATTAATTATAAATAAAGCATTATAGAACAACAGCAATTAACAGTTCAAACTAGTTTTTTAGTGCTATTAATCATGCTGAGCCACTAATAAAAAAAGTAACAGGAATGACAGAAGACAGTATAACCAATAAATTGTCTGTCTGTCTGTCTGGATGTCTTCTATCTCCCTACCTACAATCTTAGTTATATTATCTCAGGGTTGTTTTTTTAATCCTGATTCTGCAGCTTTCTACCTCTGAAATGCTATGCAATTAATTTAAATTCTCCAATTTTCTATATTCTCTACAAGGATGATGTCTAATGTACAACAGCAGTGTTGCTAACTTCTGTCTGTATATTGTTCTCTGTCTTCGTTTTGGTTCCCATTTCCTCTGACTTGTAATAAAAATGGCATACTTTGAAAATCACATATAATCGTCTACTTCCGTTCAGACGGAAATAGCCAAAATCTGCAGCCTAAGATATTTAGGCTAGGTAAGTGGGTGAATTTTACAACAGTAAACATTTAAAAATAAAGTAAGGATTACTCTCTTCATAGAAGGGAACAGAGAATTATCAAATCTCTCTAGAATTCTTAGAAATAATTCTCTATATATTAATGAATTTATTGGTTCCTTTCTCTACAGCCATTCTAAATATCAGGTTTTTTCCTACCCTTCTCCAAGGCTTTCTACAAAGATATTTCCTCCACAATTAGATACTATCAGCTCCTCAGAGTAACCAGTTCTTACCAGTTTCCTAGTGTTGGTGTCGAGGTTCATATTATTTTGTCTGTTAATGCTCACCACAGTGTGCTATTATATTCTGTTCTTGTTTCTCCTTTTTATTCTTTTTGGTAGCTATTACACACTAGAATATTAACCTCTGCCTGGGCGATTTAAGTGTGTAATGATCATCTTTATATCCCCAGAACTTATTATAATTCCTGGTAATAATAACTGCTAGTTGACTGAAGGGAAGAAGGAGAGAATCTAATAAATGATCATTTTTTGATGGAAACCGAAAGTTCATTGTTCTTATGGAAGTAAAGAATATACCATTTTGTGTCTAGATCATACTGATACACCCAAAGCAAATTAATGTACCAAATAAGAAAGGTCCCAACTCTCCTAGGTCTCTCAAAATTTCAAATATTCAAGCAAATATAATTTCTAGATCATTGCCGAAAATTGATTCTACATATAATTTAGAGAAATTCATGGTGCTCTATTAAGGTCCCACAATTAATATTTCCTTGAGAGGTAAATAAGGGTGTTTTTATGACCCTAATATAATGTACAGTGCCTATACATTTCTTCATACCTCAAATGATAGTAAAAATAATTAATTTGATTTATGTTAAATTTTGGAAAATTAATTATATACATTAAGTCAATCTTGTTTTTCACTTAAATCTAGTGTTCTTTTTCTTGACATTAAATAGCCTCCCTGCTTCGAGGGTAGGGAAAGATTAAACAACAACAAAAAATCCTTCCACTTTCACATTTTCAAGTGAAAAAGATCTCTCAGTCACTTGTAACACATCTTAATTGCTTCATTATATTTTTATAGAGCACCTGAATTGCTTGGAAGCAGCTTAATTACAATGGTGCTTGTTTTATAGTTAACGGAAATGCAAAAAACACATATCCTGCTGCAAATCAATCATATTTTTTCTTGGCTGCAGTCTTAAAGACAGTGTAGACTGGGCAGATTAATAAGGCACTGAAATGTTTCAGCACCATCAGAATTTAGATGTGTGTATCTTCTTGGACCTCAGCTTCTCATAAACCTTAATGTGATCTTTCCTTAGATCTACTACATCATTTAATGCATCGCGGACCATATTATATTTTGTGGTCTGACTGTATATTCACCAACTCCGTATGTTATGAAAGAAAAGGACTTTTCAATAAAGCAGCGGTTGCCATTAGGCATAATTCTATATTGCTTTTGTAGTTAGTTTACCTATTATTTTCAGTAGAAGTAATTGGGAAACTAAGAGACACTTTTGAATCCTAATTCACTGGCAGGCATGTTGCATGGTCTCAATTAAATCATTTAATTTATCTATGCTTATTTCCCTTTTCTAAATAAAAATGGACTTCTTCCCTGGAGATACGTAAAATAAGCTTTTTTGCGTGATTGTGATTTATGACTCTTAGAGGGAGAAAGGATAGAGTGTAGAACTTGAGAAGGTCTGTACAGGAAAAAAGGTGCTTGCAGTACCAGTGGGCAGCATCTGCATGGCAATTGCCAGAAATTTCTGAAATGACTAAGTAGCTCACCATGGGACTCTTGCAACCGTGCTGGTCTGACCTGCCACTGATATTTTTCTTCCTTACAATCACAATCACGTTAGACTTTCCAAGCTCTTAAAGGTCTATGCCAGAATCTGCCTTGTTTCTCCTATGGGAGTGAAAAATGGGGGGACTTTTTAGAAATTCTTCTTACTTTGAATTTTGTTCCAAACCTAAAACATAGCATTCGGTCATTCACTGGATACTCATTCAATCAGTCAGTTCAGTCACTCAGTCCTGCCTGACTTTTTGCAACTCCGTGGACTTCAACATGCCAGACATGCCTGACTATCACCAACTCCTGGTGTTTACTCAAACTCATGTCCATTGAGTCGGTGATGCCATCCAACCACCTCATCCTCTGTTGTTCCCTTCTCCTGCAACCCTCACTCTTTCTCAGCATTAGGGTCTTTTCCAGTGAGTCAGTTCTTTGGATCAGGTGGCCAAAGTATTGGAGTTTCAGCTTCAGCATCACTCTTTCCAATGAATATTCAGGACTGATTTTCTTTAGGATGAATTGGTTGGATCTCCTTGCTGTCCAAGGGACTCTCAAGAGTCTTTTCCAACACCACAGTTAAAAAGCATCAATACTTCAGTGCTTAGCTTTCTTTATAGTCCAACTCTCACATCCATATATGACTTCTGGAAAAACTATAGATTTGACTAGATGGAACTTTGTTGGCAAAGCAATGTCTCTGGTTTTTAATATGCTGTCTAGGGTGGTCATAACTTTTCTTCCAAGGAGCAAGCATGTTTTAATTTCATGGCTGCAGTCACAATCTGCAGTGATTTTGGAGCCCCCCAAAAATAAAGTCTCTCACTGTTTCCATTGTTTCCCAATCTATTTGCCATGAAGTGATGGGACCAGATGCTATGATCTTAGTTTTCTGAATGTTGAGTTTTAAGCCAACTGTTTCACTCTGCTCTTTCACTTTCATGAAGAGACTTTTTAGTTCTTCACTTTCTGCCCTAAGGGTCATGTCATCTGTATATCTGAGGTTATTGTTATTTCTCCTGGAAATCTTGACTCAGCTTGTGCTCTTCTAGCCCAGCGTTTGTCATGATGTATTCTGCATATAAGTTAAATAAGCAGGATGACAATATACAGCCTTGATGTACTCCTTTCCTGATTTGCAACCAGTCTGTTGTTCCATGTCCAGTTCTAACTAACTATTGCTTCTTGACCTGCATACAGATATCTCAGGAGGCAGGTCAGGTGGTCTGGTATTCCCATCTCTTGAAGAATTTCCCATAGTTTGTTGTGGTCCACACAGTCAAAGGTTTTGGCATAGTCAATAAAGCAGATGTTTTTCTGCAAGTCTCTTGCTTTTTTGATGATCCAGCAGATTTTGGCAATTTAATCTCTGGTTCTTCTGCCTTTTCTAAATCCAGAAAGTTCACAGTTCACATACTGTTGAAGCCTGACTTTACTAGTGTTTGAGATGAGTGCAATTGTGTGGTAGTTTGAGCATTCTTTGGCATTGCCTTTCTTTGGGATTGGAATGAAGACTGACCTTTTCCAGTCCTGTGGCCACTGCTGAGTTTTCCAAATTTGCTGGCATATTGACTGCAGTACTTTCACAGCATCATCTTTTAGGATTTGAAATAGCTCATCTGGAATTCCATCACCTCCACTAGCTTTGTTTGTAGTGATGCTCCAAAGTCCCATTTGACTTCACATCCCAGGATGTCTGGCTCTAGGTGAGTGATCACAGCATCATGATTATCTGGGTCATGAAGACCTTTTCTGTATAGTTCTTCTGTGTATTCTTGCCACCTCTTCTTAATATCTTCTGCTTCTGTTAGGTCCATACCATTTCTGTCCTTTATTGTGCTAGTAACTCAGTTGGTAAAGCATCTGCCTACGATGTGGGAGATCCTGTTTCGATTCCTGGGTCAGGAAGATCTGCTGGAGAAAGGATAGGCTACCCACTCCAGTATTTTGGGGCTTCCCTAGAGCCTCAGTTTGTAAAGAATCCACCTACAATGATGGAGACCTAGGTTCGATCCCTGGGTTGGGAAGATCCCCTGCAGAATGGAAAGATTACCCACTCCAGTATTCTGGCCTGGAGAATTCCATGGACTGTATAGTCCATGGGTTTGCAATGAGTCAGATACAACTGATCGAGTCATTCAATATCTGCTTACTAAACATTTACTATGTTTCTGGCACAATTGATGTCAGATTTTATTGTTTTTGACATCAGTGACTAATTATAAAATATAGATATGAAATACAGGATGTAGATAATGTGATAATTGGAGAAAGAAAGAACCTTTGAACATTAAAATATGTATATTTTCAAGGGAAAATTCATAAACAAAATTTTTGACTAAGTAGTATTGTGTTACATGTTATGCTACGAATACAGTGATCAGCTGTGATTTACTAAAATACCACTGCACAAAGAAGTCATAGAGTTATATAAATGTCAGGGCCAGATTAGTAACAACAAACTTTTCCTGTAGTTAATGCTGAACTTTAAAATACAGTACGTAAAACTGATAGTACCCATCCCCTCCCCTAAATACACCCCCCCACACACACACATAATTTAGTTAACATAAAATAGAATGAAAAGAAATAGAATAAGCTTAATATACAAAAACACATGTTCCATTGACCAGAATAATCCACCATAATGGAAAAACTACCTCTAATTAGATTAATAACAGTTCTGGTTTGCTGGGTTGAATGGTAGCTGCCAAAAATATATTCTCCTATCCCTGGAACTTGCAAATGTGACCTCATTTCAAGAAAGTTTTTGCAGATGTAATTAAGTTAAAGATCTCTAGATGAGATGATGAATTATCTGGGTGAACTCTAAATTAAATAACAAAGTGTCCTTATAAGAGATACACAGAGCAGAAACTCACAGGGAGAAAGAAGAGAAGGCCATGTGGAGAAGGAAGAATAGGGGTTGGAGTGATGCAGTCAGAAGCCAAGGAATGTCTGGAGCTCCCTGAGGCTGGAAAAGTCAAAGAAGAATCTCCCCTAGAGAATGTGGCATTGCAGGTACCCTGACTATAGACGTCTGTCCTCCAGAACTCTATGAGAATAAATTTATCTTGTCTCCAAACTACCAAGTATGTGATAACTTGTTATGACAGTCCTAGGAGAAGGAAATGGCAACCCACTCCAGTATTCTTGCCTAGAGAATCCTGTGGACAGAGGAGCCTGGTGGGCTGCCGTCTATGGGGTCGCACAGAGTCGGACACAACTGAAGCAACTTAGCAGCAGCATCAGGAAGCTAATACATGTGACAAAATTTTGTCTTTTCACTACACAGTGAAGTGAGCCTGTATGAACCAATCATGTTGTAAATTGATTGGTGTGACTATGAATTTGCCTAGAAAATTTTAGGAGCATGCCAAGAAATCTCAACCTCATACATGATGGGATCATTTTCTTCAGTTTATTTGCTTTTTAATTTCCTTGATTTTATAATATACGAGCTTCAGTGTCCTCCAGCTAAAATGAAAATTAAAATGATAGTTGCTTAGTTGTGCAGAGTTGTTTGACTCTCTGTGATCCCATGGACAGTAGCCCACCAGTTTCCTCTGTCCATGGGATTTACCAGGCAAGAATACTGGAGTGGATTGCCATTTCCTTCTCCAGGAGATCTTCCCAACCCAGGGATCTAACCTGTGTGTCCTGCCTTGGCAGACAGATTCTCTACCACTGAGCCATTGGAAAACCTGTCTTATCCATTATCACATGCTATTTTCTTTTTCTGTTAAATTTTTTAAGAGTACTAAGCATAATGCCTAAAATTTCTTCATTTTTCCATGGCAAAACTTTTTACTCAAAGATATATTCTTTATCTGGCTTTTGCATTTCTGTGGTCACCACCTTATTTTATATTTCAAAATCATTTATTAGTTTCCACTAATGTTTTATTCTGTTCATTGTCTTTGAATAAAGGGCAAAAAGCTACCTATGTTTTCTATTTGCCTCTAAATAGCTTGTATGAATTTTTCATGGGTCCCTCATTTTATTACCAAAAGCCATCGTCAACTTTCTAAATATATCACAGTACAATCATTCAATTTTCTCAATAACCATGTAAACTGAGTACTGCAAGTGTCATTATTCTCCGTTTTTATTAGATGAGGAAACTGATGTACACAGCATCAAGAGATTTATTTAAAGCTTCACACCTTGAGACTACATCAAATGTAGGATTGGACCTCAGGCAGTTTATCATAATCCATGTTTTTTGGTGTTTTTTTTTTTGACACACCATCATTTCCTTGGAAGACCTGATAATGAAGAGGTATATTACCAATTACATTCTTTAGAAGTCTAGTGAATAGGAAAACAAAGTGGTGAACAATCCCAGCAGAAAAACCTGTCCCTTCTGTGTTGCAGAATTCCTATAGTCCTATCTGGTAACAACTTCTAGGATATCAAAGCCCATCTCCCATAACCTCCTAGGTACACCATTTATATAGCAGCTCCCTCTGTCTTAACCTTCCCATTCCAGAACCAGGCCTAGTTTGCTTTTCATAACCAAAATGTTCAGAAGAACAATTTTATAAAAAAGAGGAAAATATCTATCTTTCCTCTTCCAACCCCAGTTGTCCCATGAAGATAGAAATCTCTCTCACCCAATAATCAAAGATTGCAGTCCCAACTGCAGCCACCAAGAATGTGGGGAGTGACTGCACCAGCTTTTACAGTCGCTTTTTCTTCTTGTCCTGGCTACAGCTATTTCTACCTTACAATATTCATTCCTATGAGAGTCTGCAGCAGGGGTAGCGAGATGTGTATGTTTAAATTATCTCATATCCTGAATTTTCAAGTCAGCCTTTTTGAACTAAATTTCACCAAGTGCTGGCAGCTCATCTTTGAAATCTGACACTGCAAGATATCCGTTGCTTTGAAGTTCATTAACAAAACTTTATCAATCACTTAGTCTCTCATTTTCCAAACCTAAGGGATCATTTAGCTCTCATAGATGTCTATAAACTTGAATGAATATTTGCATAACTAGTTATGTAAATACCGATTTCTCAATATTTACAAGAATTCTTAGAGGGGGAGTTTCTAGCTCTTACTGATGTTTATACTTTCTCTACCCTGTTTCGCTTCATGAATAGATAGATGGAGAAATAAAACTTAAAGTGATCTTGTCATTTTGGCCTCATTTGCTCAAGAAGCTTTGTGCTTGAAATGCTTTCCCTCTCAATAACCTTCTTGAATAACTGCCCATCTTTCAAGGTTAATACAAAGGTTTTCTTCATTATCAGTAATTTCCTATCTTGACTGAACGTAAGAGTTACAAGGTTACACCGTGGGAAAAAAAAAATCTCAAGTCCTCTAATCAGAACACCCAAAGGCAGGCATTTTTAATAAACACTTCAAATGAGTCATGATCAAGCACTTTTGGGAAAAGTTGAATCGCATGAAATCTGTAAATGCCAGTGAGAAACATTCTCTCCAATAGTTTTATACCTTCTTCAGAATACATTTAACATTCTACTTTAAAATATACTTTTATATGTATAATTTAACTCTGCAATAAACTGCTCCCCTTTCAGAGTTAGAAACTTGTTTGAGTCAAATTTTGAATTCACTGTAGGTGAGCATAGTGCTTTGCAAAATCTAAATATCTGTTGAGTTGAATCATTGCACAGACTCTCTGCAAAGTCATCTCTCCGAACTCAACTCAAACAGATTTTCTTAAAAGACAGATTTTAAATGTGTAGGGTAAATTCATATTTTTATTATTTCTAATATATAAAAACAACACAATGCTTAATATAAATTGAATCCCAATGATATTTTGTTATAAACATTTTAAAGCCTGATATACTAAGTAAACTTTTCTAGTGTTCAATCATTATTTACAAGTTTTTCTTAATTTTTGATAATAGTCAAAAAGCACCCAATTATAAACTTACCTCTTCTAATATATTAATTAAATAACAGATACCTGAGAATAGATTTTAGAAAAACCTACAATGAATGAATGATCACAGAGACTGAAAAACAACCACAAGTTGAGGGTTTTTTAAAAAATGGATCTTCTAAGGCACAGAACTTGACACAGAGCAAATGAAACATACTGTTGACTAAATGCAAAACATAACGTATCAGTCAGGATGCCCAGACAACCAGAACCACAGCAGCACACGGGAAGTGCAAAGGAATGAGACCTTCAAACAAGCACTCTTCTCCACAATTGTACTGAAAATTAGGGGTCTATTCTGACAATTCAGAAAAGAAAACAGAGAGAAACATGTATGTTCACATTTCAGACTGCACGTAGGGGTTCCTGTGATGATAAGTTCAGGCCATATTATTAAAATGACAAGAGTGAGTCACGTCACTGAAATCATACTTTAAATTTTCTTTACATTTTAATTTTAGGTTTTAAAATTCATTTCTGTGTCTTTGTCTTTATGTAAACGTCAAACATACAGAAAAGCAGTTTAGCATAGTAGTTAAAACCCTAAATTCTGAGGACCTTCCAAAGGCGCCTAGTCTATATCTATCCCTCTATAAAAAAAAATTTGATATTAATGCCTAAATCATGGGGTCATTACTAGTTAAGTGTGTTACATGAATTATAGTGATTATTTCTGTAGAGAACTCAAGTGATACCAATTGGTAGTAGCAGCTACAAGAAAATAAAAAGTAATATGTTAAGATGATGTAAGTACACATAACAGAGAGCCTTAACCATCTAGCTTAAACAACAGGTCGATTTCTTACTATTGTGTCAGCCAACTTAACTGCTCCCCAAAGATGCTTTTTCTAACCATAAGAACCTGTGAATATGGCAAAGGGAATTAATATTGCAGACGGAATAATTACAGTTGTTCATCAGCTGTCCTTGAGATGAAGAGATAGTCTGGACTATCCAGGTAGGCTTATTTTTAATACAAACACCCTTTTAAGTGAAAGAATGAATCAGGGGAGTCATAGTTAAAGAAAAGTGAAAAAAGCAATAGAAGTTAGAATGATGTGATTGCTGACTTTGAAGATGAAAAACAGCCAGCAGTCAGAACATACAGTCACTTTCAAGACACTAGAAAAAGTAAGTAAATAGATTCTGCCCTAGAAATTTGAGAAAGTAACAGGGCCTGGCCAACTGCTTGATTTTAGTCCACTGAGACAGATTTTGAACATCTGAGCTCCAAAATTGCAGGATAATAAACTTCGTTATATTAAGCCATTAAATGGGTGATCATTTGTTACAACCACCATAGGAAACTCTTCAGTTAAGATCATTTCAGGCATTCAGTCGTGTCCCACTCTTTTCAACCCCAGGGACTGGAGTATGCCAGGCTTCCCTGTCCCTCACCAACTCCTGGAATGTACTCAAACTCAAGTAAATTGAGTCAGTGATGCAATCCAACCATCTCATCCTCTGTCATCACCTTCTCCTCCAGCCTTCAATCTTTCCCAGCATCAAGGTCTTTTCCAGTGACTCAGTTCTTCGGATCAGGTGGCCAAAGTATTCGAGTTTCAGCATCAGTCCTTCCAATGAATATTCAGGACTGATTGCCTTTTGGAGGGACTGGTTGGATCTCCTTTCAGTCCAAGGGACTCGCAAGAGTCTTCTCCAACACCACAGTTCAAAAACATCAATTCTTCAGTACTCAGCTTTCTTTATATTCCAACTCTTACATCCATACATGACTACTGGAAAAACCATTGCTTTGACTACATGGACCTTTGTTGGCAAAGTAAATCTCTCTGCTTCTTAATAAGCTTTCTAGGTTGGTCATAACTTTTCTTCCAAGGAGCAAGCGTCTTTTCATTTCATGACTGCAGTCACCATCTGCAGTAATTTTGGAGCCCTCAAAATAAAATCTCTCATTGTTTCCACTGTTTTCCCATCTATTTGCCATGAAGTGATGGGACCAAAGGCCAGGATCTCAGTTTTCTGAATCTTGAGTTTTACGCCAACTTTTTCCACTCTCCTCTTTCACTTTCATCAAGAGGCTCTTTAGTTCTTCATTGCTTTCTGCCATAAGGGTCATATCATCTGCGTATCTGAGGTTATTGATATTTCTCCTGGCAATCTTGATCCCAGCTTTTGCTTCATCCAGCCCAGCATTTCTCATGATTACTCTGCTGCTCTGCTAAGTCGCTTCAGTCGTGTCCGACTCTGTGCTACCCCAAAGATGGCAGCCCACCAGGTTCCCCTGTCCCTGGGATTCTCCAGGCAAGAAGTGGGTTGTCATTTCCTTCTCCAGTGCATTAAAGTGAAAAGTGAAAGTGAAGTCGCTCAGTCATGTCTGACTCTTAGCGACCCCATGGACTGCAGCCTACCAGGCTCCTCCGTCCATGGGATTTTCCAGGCCAGAGTACTGGAGTGGGGTGCCATTGCCTTCTCTGGATTACTCTGCATATAAGTTAAATAAGCAGGATGACAGTACACAGCCTTGACATACTCCTTTCCCGATTTGGAACCAGTCTGTTGTTCCATGAACAGTTCTAACTATTCTTGACCTGCATACAGATTTCTCAGGAGGCAGGTCAGGTGGTCTGGTATTCCCATCTCTTGAAGAATTTTCCACAGTTTGTTGTATTTGACATAGTAAATAAAGCAGAAGTCACTTGTTTTTCTGGAGCTCTCTTGCTTTTTTGATGATCCAGCAGATGTTGGCAATTTGATCTCTGGTCCCTCTGCCTTTTCTATATCCAGCTTGAATATCTGGAAGTTCACAGTTCACGTACTGTTGAAGCCTGGCTTGGAGAATGTTGATCATTACTTTACTAGCATGTGAGATGAATACAACTGAATAGTTTAAGCATTCTTTGGCATTGCCTTTCTTTGGGATTGGAATGAAGACTGACTTTTTCCAGTCCTATGGCCACTGCTGAGTTTTCCAAATTTGTTAGCATATTGAGTGCAGCACCTTCACAGCATCATCTTTTAGGATTTGAAATTGCTCAAGTGGAATTCCATCACCTCCACTAGCTTTGTTCATATTGATTCTTCCTTAGGCCCACTTGACTTTGCATCCCAGGATGTCTAGGTTAGTGATCACAGCATTGTGATTATCTGGGTCATGAAGATCTTTTTTGTACAGTTCTTCTGTGTATTCCTGCCACTTCTTAATATCTTCTGCTTCTGTTAGGTCCATACCATTTCTGTCCTTCACTGAGTCCATCTTTGCATGAAAAGTTCCCTTGGTATCTCTAATTTTCTTGAAGAGATCTCTAGTCTTTGCCTTTCTATTGTTTTCCTCTATTTATTTGTATTGATCACTGAGGAAGTCTTTTTATCTCTTTGCTATTCTTTGGAACTTTCCTTTCCTCCTTTGCCTTTCACTTGTCTTCTTTTCATAGCTGTTTGTAAGGCCTTATCAGACAACCATTTTGCCTTTTTGCATTTCTTTTCCTCGGGGATGGTCTTGATCCCTGCATCCTGTACAACGTCACAAACCTCCATCCATAGTTCTTCAGGAACTCTATCAGATCTAATGCCTTGAATCTATTTGTCACTACCACTGTTTAGTCATAAGGGATTTGATTTAGGTCATACCTGAATAGTCTAGTGGTTTTCCCTACTTTCTTCAATTTCAGTCTGAATTTGGCAATAAGAAGCCACAGTGATCTGAGCCACATTCAGCTCTGGGTCTTATTTTTGCTGACTGTATAGAACTTCTCCTTTTGGCTGCAAACAAAATAATCAATCTGATTTTGGTATTGACCATCTGGTCATGTCCATGTGTACAGTCTTCTCTTGTATTGCTGGAAGAGGGTGTTTGCTATGACCAGTGCATTCTCTTGGCAAAACTCTGCTAGCCTTTGCCCTGCTTCATTTTGTACTCCAAGGCCAAATTTACCTGTTACTCCAGGTATTTCTTGAGTTCCTACTTCTGCTTTCCAGTCCCCCATAATGAAAAGGACATCTTTTTTGGGTGTTAGTTCTAGAAGGTCTTGTAGATCTTTATAGAACCGTTCAGCTTCTTCAGCATTACTGGTCAGGGCATAGACTTGGCTTATTATGATAATGAATGGTTTGCCTTGGAAATGAACAGAGGTCATTGTGTCATATTTGAGACTGCGTCCAAGTACTGCATTTTGGACTCTTTTGTTGGCTATGAGGGCTACTCCATTTCTTCTAAGGGATTCTTGCACACAGTAGTAGATATAATGGTCATTTGAGTTAAATTCACCCATTCTTATATCACTCAGTACAAGATTCCATAATAATGAGTATCCATTGCAGCTCACATCATCATCAGGAACTCAAATTTCTTCCATCTTTTGCTTGGCTATTATAACACAAAAGGTGTATATCAAGGTGTTTAACTAGCACCTCTGACCAATATAAAATGCCTTTGCCAGCTTCCAACTCCCTGACAGCTTTGCAGACCTACACAGTGCCGATCTAAGGGCAAATAGGTTATGTGTCTCCCTTTTATTTCTGTGTGAGGCTTGTCAGTCTATTTTTGGTATCTTTGTCATAAAGTTTTCTATTCTAATCTTATAAATACACCAATCTTTCTCCCTGTGATTTGTCCTTTATCTTGGCCTTATTTGCAAATTTCTACCACAGAGATAATTTCTCTAAAAGGTGTAAATTTTCTTCCTTGGGTCATACTTTGAAATCAGCTTGAATTTAACTCATGTACGGTGTGAGGAATAGATCTAATTTTTTCATAGATATCTGAGTTTTTTAATGTTACTTATTACAAAGCAACTCCTTTCCTCAGTGACTTGTCATATGCAACCTTTGACTTAAAGTTCTGTTTATAATGTATATAGATTTGGGGGCTCTCAAGTGTGCTGCCAGATCAAATACTATATTCTTGCATATTCTACATTTTCATTGCTATCACCTTGAAAAAATTATTTATATATGGTAAGGCAGTTTATTTTTCCATCTTCTTTTTAAGAATTTCAACACAATTCCTTCCAAGTGCATTTGAGAATTAATTTGTCAAGTTTTATGAAACATCCTATTGGAACTACTTTTAGAGTTATACTGTGTTTGCAGATTAATTTAGAAAGATGTGTTATCTTTCTGATTTTTTTTAAAAACTAGAAACATGTTTCTCCCCACATATTCAGATTAAATTTTACTTTGTACTATTCAAAAATGTTTATAATTATTTCCATAATTTTGCTCTCTATCTTGACACATTTATTTCTAAGTACCTTATGATTTTTGTTGCATGCATTTTTACATTTTTGAAGGAATTTAAGTTTTCTTTTTAATTTTCATTGGTTATTGCAAGATTATGAAAATACTTCTTATATTTGTATCTAGTGAAATTGACTTCTCATACTCTGAAAAAAATTTCATATATTCTATGTAAATAATGACAAATTTTAGTTATCTTTCATCTAAGAAACGAAAGATATTTCTTATTGATTCTTATGCCTCTTACTACTGTTTTTAGACTTACACTATTTAGTGTGATTTTTAGGGAAAATATTAAGGGTAATAGTAGGAAAACTTATCTTGGTAATGATTATAAGGGAAATTCTATAATATCCCTACTAAGTACAACATTTCTCTCTTTCTCTTTTTTTTTTTCCTGGTTATACATTTTCAGTTTAAGGAGGTTTATATTTCCAGGATTTTTATGCTCTTGTTTGTGGTTTCAAATCATGCTTGACCAAGATAAATTGTTTCCTACTATATTTTTACTTGAAACTCATTTGGAACAACTTTATCTGCGTGAATCTCATCAGAAAGTTCTTGTATTTGTTTTTTCCAGGTAACCCAGCTAGACACCACTTTTATATTAATTTCCCAGGTCAAAAAGTTAATCTAAATGCAGTTGTCAAATTCATATGAGGGCACACCTGGTGTAAGAATTCTCAAGGAAACAAAATTTTCTTTTTCACCCAGAGCTTAAGCTGAGGCTTAGAAAGTTCTCTATAGTCTTCATTTGCAGGACATATTTTATCTTGTCTATTCTTTAAGAGTCCCAGATTTATTTATATACCTCATTCTAACTCTCTGACTTTTGTAGACCTAATGCTTTTACCCCTGTCCTTTTTTTGGCTAAAATTCAAAACTATAGGTTATTGAGACTGATACATATACCTGAGGAGGTGCAAAGTACATTATTATTACTATATGATTTCTATTTTCTCTTCCTTCTGTGGATTTTCCCTAATTTCCTACATATTTTAATTAATGTTTGTTGCATTTTAAAAGCATATTCAGTGTTTTGAAAAAGGCAATTTTGGGGACTTCCCTAATGGTCCAGTGATTAAGATTTTGCTTTTTGATTCCAGGGATGCAGATCTTAGCTTTCTTGGTTGGGGAGCTAAAATCCCACAGTCCTCATGGCCAAAAACAAAACAAAAACACATAAAACATAAGCAATATGATAACAAGCTCAATAAGGTCTTTAAAAATGGTCCACATCAGGAAAAAAAAAAGGCAATTTTTCAACATATCTAGTTCACATACTTCATAAATGAAAGCCTCATCTCTATCACTTGTTGATAAGCTTAATGGTTTTATATTTATTTAATTATTGATTAATCAATAAAAAGCAAGTTTATTCCTCTTGATGAAATATATCATTCATTACTTGATAAATCTACATGTTCCTGAGTTGTTTTGTTGAGAGAGATACTCGGGCCAAATAACTCAGGTGTCTTCTAAAAGAACATATGCAGTTCAGCATCTAATTATATAGAACTTCAAATTTCAGGGAAAGAAGATGCCAGAGATCAATTCAGCTTCTTTCACGAACACATTTGTGACATCTTTAGTTATGTAACTGTAAGGTCACTAATTGGGCTTCCCTGGTGGCTCAGATGGTATAGAATCTGCCTGCAATGTGGGAAGCTGAGTTTGATATGTAAGTTGGGAAGATCCCCTGGAGAAAGGAATGGCTACCCACTCCAGTGTTCTTGCCTGGAGGATTCCATGGACAGAAGAACTTGGCAGACTACAGTCCATGGGATCACAGAATTGGACATGACTAAGTAACACTTTCACTTTTCAAGGCCAGTAATTACCCTGGAGTCAGGGCACATCAAAATCTTTTCTGTATATTCAAGAAGGTTATCCTTCCCAATATAAAATATTTTTTCTGATCAGCCCACTGGGAGATAAAAAGATAAGAGTATTTGCAAAACCTGAGTATAACTCTGAAGTAATGGTGTTATTCTCTCTTAAAAGTACTACCCCAGTGCCTTTGTGGGAATCTGCACCAGTAATGGAATCAACTCAGCAATCAACAAGTATAGTCTTACTGTATGTGTTTTCAAGAGGGGCATTTGTGTGGCAGAATCAAAGTAACTATAGTACAAAATGCAGTTTCTATTTTTGAACTGTTATTAGAATTGATGTGTTTTCTTTTTTTTCTTCAAAAATGAGGCATCTGAAAACATGAATACCTGTGTAATGCTTAAGTCTGTAGGATTCTAGAACAATATTTGGTGAAAAAAATGGAACCAAGAGAGACATTTAAGAGACCATTGAGTGTTTAAACAACTGATTCAAATTTCAAAATGAGATGAGACCTCATTTATATGTCAAGCACTGAAGTGGGACATACTGGTTAAAATGTATCATCTCATGAATAAGTCAGAAAAGAAAGAAAAGAATTCTTTTCAATGTATATCAGGAAAAAATGAGTATAATAGCAATGAATGAAATAGTAACAACTACAGACTCATACTATTTGAATAGCACTTTTTGAATGATTAAAATTCTCAGACTCTCCTAATTTAACTCTCAAGGGTTTTGTGTATTGTGTTGAAAAAGTACCATTACATTCAACTCTCTGATACATCTTACCCAAGGGCACATGTTGGTAGATTTCTGTCAAATAACTCTACTTAAGCTTAGTAATAAGTATTGGAAAAAGTCACTTTGC
This sequence comes from Bos indicus x Bos taurus, assembly GCF_003369695.1. Taxonomy (NCBI): domain Eukaryota; kingdom Metazoa; phylum Chordata; class Mammalia; order Artiodactyla; family Bovidae; genus Bos; species Bos indicus x Bos taurus. The sequence continues at coordinate 18,578,417 of NC_040083.1, read as the reverse complement.
AGTGGTCTAAAACTGAAGAGGGGAGCAGTCATTTCTAATCCATCACAAAAGGACATTGGAAAATGTCTCCTGTGAAGTTAGCAAAACTGTGAGTGTAAAGGAGAAATGAGTAAAGAAAAAATAAAGCAGGTAACCACTATAGATAAAACTTTTAGCTCTATAAATAATGAATATGGAAATATGGAAATCTTCCAAAGAGTATTTAACTGACAGTTCTTCTGAAGTATGACCTAGCATTGCTCCATGTTTAGTAAATACCCTATGGATTATTTAAACTAAAGATATAATATTTCTTAACCAAGTTCTAATTGCTGTGCCCATAATATGTTAGGCTTGTATGTACTTAATATTATACTTATTTTTTTAATTTAACATCTATACAAGTGATATATTATTCAACAATGTATGTAAATCAAATTATATCATTCAAATTTAAGGCTCTTAGTAGTATTTTACAATCCTTAAACTCTAACAGATTGATATTTCCATAGTGAAATAATTTTAATCTCAAATTTCTGTATTCCTGACACATTTTGCCAAATATATGTTGTCTCATTCAGTACAAGACTCTTCATGACTGTTAGGCTTTGAGGGCAACTTTGTGAATACAAACTGACCCTCTGCTGCTGCTGCTGCTGCTGAGTCACTTTAGTCGTGTCCAACTCTGTGCGACCCCATAGACGGCAGCCCACCAGGTTCCCCATCCATGGGATTCTCCAGGCAAGAACACTGGAGTGGGTTGCCATTTCCTTCTCCATGCATGAAAGTGAAAAGTGAAAGTGAAGTCGCTCAGTCGTGTCCAACTCTTAGCGACCCCATGGACTGAGGCCTACCAGGCTCTTCTGCTGCTGCTGCTGCTAAGTTGCTTCAGTTGTGTCCAACTCTGTGCGACCCCATAGACAGCAGCCCACCAGGCTTCCCCGCCCTTGGGATTCTCCAGGCAAGAACACTGGAGTGGGTTGCCATTTCCTTCTCCAATGCATGAAAGTAAAAACTGAAAGTGAAGTCGCTCAGTCATGTCCGACTCTTAGCAACCCCATGACTACAGCCTACCAGGCTCTACTTTCTGTTAATTATTTCTGTACTAAATTTTATTTATCTATTAGTGTTATTCTTTTTAAGTTTGCCTGTGTTAATCTCTACTTTTAGTTTTCCTATTCATTCTGTTTTATATGCAAATCTTGTGACCAGAGACAGCTTTAATAGCAAACTATAAAATGTCAATTTCAGGAACCTTCCAAAGCTGTGTGACAGATTGTATTTATAATGCTACACTCATTTTCTTAAAGTCAGCCACAAACTTTTATAAGCATTAGGTCCATCAGACCTGAATTTTACTGCTTGCTAGTAACACATAGCTGGTTTAAAACCCAATCTGAAATTCTTTATTTTAACAGGTATTTAACATGTTCATTGTAGTTGAGATATTGTCTTATTCTGGTCATATTATTTTATAATATTTACTGTATCCTTTTAATATGGCCTCATCCTTTCCTTGAAACTTTTGCTTACTTTCTGTTTGTTTAGTTGCTAAGTCATGTCAGACTCTTTTTTTTTTTTTTTTTTAAGGAATTCAGAATGTCTCATTTATTTATTTATTTTTTGAAATTGAGTAATGGAGCTTTATTAAACCATTCTTTTTACATATTCTGGGTACCTTTTGACTCCTTTGCCACCCTGTGGATTGTAGCCCATCAGGCTCCTCTGTCCATGGGATATCCCAGGCAAGAATACTGGAGTGGCTTGCCATTTCCTTCCCCAACTTTCTGCTCTATCCATTTTTAAATCAATTGTCCTCTTATTAGCATATGGTCAGAGTTCCTTCTATATTGTGCATATAAGTTCTCAGTTAGGTCCATGTTTGCAAACACTTTCATCCAATCTCTATCTTGATTTTTTTTTTTTGCTTAATTGTGTCTTATGAAGAACAAACATCTTTAATCTCGATGAAATGAAATTCAACAAACTTTTCTTTTATCATTTATGGTTTTTGTCTTATTTTGAAAAAATCTTTGCCTAACCCAATCACGAAGATTTTCTCTAGTTTTATTCAAAAAGTCTTTTAGCTTTAGTTCTTATTGGGGTCAATAATCCATTTCATGTCAATTTTTTATATATTATGAGACAAAGGGAAAGACTCATTTATTTTTGCAGACTTCAGCAAGTAAAAAGGCCTCATAATACAGGAATTGGGTAGACTCCTGTAGAGTAGGAGTACACTCCAGAGGGATACTGCCTTAGTCGTAGAGCTGAGTTCTAAGAAGTCCATTTTAAACACACTCTTAACAACAACAACACCACTTTAAAACAAACCTCAAAGTGATCAAATTGATTCCAAGTAACTGTCAAGTAGGAAAACTAACTGTTCTGAGCCCTCTGTAACCTTTGGAAATTCTTTGCCATCTTTGCCCTGGCCTCAAGTACCTCAAGTTATATATGCAAAAATTAATAGTCAAGCAAAGGCTGGAAGAGACATCTCTTTGGATCTCAAGAACTGAAGATACACTTTCTCCCTGTGAAAGTACCTTCTCTCTGGTATTCTGCTTTGCAAATTCTAGCTTCCTGGACTCCTCATACTCTGAGACTTCTCTTCAATCAAGAGACCTCTGGAATCTGTTTCCTTACCCTACAGATGCCTGAAAACTGCCTCCAGGAAGTAAACAAGTAGAGTTCATCTTGCTTATATCCAATCACTTAGAGATATACTTCCTGCTCTGTACCATACCTGAAAACTGATAGTTCTTACATATTGTCTGGTTTTCTTTTTTATAAAGTATGTGTGTGTTGGCAGGAGGGGGCGGTTAGTAAATCTGGTCCCTGTTGTTCCATAATGGCCAGAGCCCAAATATGTCTTGAGCAACGTACAAGGGTGACCATTGTCCAGAGTAAAACTCACTGAAATGTTTATATTTTAAATGCATTAGTGATCAGGAAATATATCTCTCTTTAAAGAGCCTTACTTTTTACTTATATTTCAGAAAAGTCTTGCCATTCTTTCTAGTTGTTTGCAAATGATTCCTTTATTGATTTGGTTAACTTTCAATTTGGAAAGCTTGAGAAGCCTAAAATAAGAGGTAAATTCACAATTAAAATTCATTACAAGTGTGTAATACAGTATACTAACGCATATATATGGAATTTAGAAAGATGGTAACAATAACCCGGTGTACAAGACAGCAAAAGAGACACTGATGTATAGAACAGTCTTATGGACTCTGTGGGAGAGGGAGAGGGTGGGAAGATTTGGGAGAATGGCAATGAAACATGTAAAATATCATGTAGGAAACGAGTTGCCAGTCCAGGTTCGATGCAAGATGCTGGATGCTTGGGGCTAGTGCACTGGGACGACCCAGAGGGATGGTATGGGGAGGGAGGAGGGAGGAGGGTTCGGGATGGGGAACACATGTATACCTGTGGCATATTCATTTTGATATTTGGCAAAACTAATACAATTATGTAAAGTTTAAAAATAAAATAAAATTAGAAAAAAATAAATAAATAAAATTAAATTAAAAAAACAATAAATTGATTTATCGTAAAAAAAAAAAAATAAAATAAAATTCATTACAAGTGTGTAAATGTCACTGTACCTGGCATATAAGCAATTGTTGAATGAAGAAGAAGGATTATTAGAAAGTGGAAGTAGTGAGAGAATTCAGGAAGAAAAGAAGTTAGAATGTCTTACAGTAAATAAGATAATTTGAGGGATAAGCTTCAAAATAATGGGAAAAGGGAATTTAAAGTATTTGCTGTCGTGAAGAGTCAGACACAACTGAGCAACTTCACTTTTACCTTTCGCTTTCATGCATTGGAGAAGGAAATGGCAACCCACTCCAGTGTTCTTGCCTGGAGAATCCCAGGGACGGTGGAGCCTGGTGGGCTGCCATCTATGGGGTCGCACAGAGTTGGACACGACTGAAGCGACTTAGCAGCAGCAGCAGCAGCCAGCCTACTGATTCTCATTCTAGATTCTTTTCCTTACACCACCCAATTTTTTGTCTTAATAAATCTTTTAATGGGCCATTTACATTAAGTTTTTTTAGAATGATTATAATTTTATATTGTCCATAGAATAACAATTCTTGCCTGACACAACTGAAATATTTCAATTCAAACAAAGGAATTCAAACTAAGAATAAATAAAGACCGTAATAATAAAAACATCTAAAATATCATTTGTTCTAGCTTAAGTATTTAGGGAACTTAATTTTTGGCACAAAGGTACTTATGGAAACTTAGGAAGATTACAATAAGCATCATATATATAAAAAACTGTAGTATGAGAATATAACAAACAAACAAATTAGGTAGAGACATGGATGGACCTAAAGACTATCATACAGAGTGAAGTAAATCAGAAAGAGAAAAACAAATATCCTATATTAATTTTATACGTGGAATCTGAAAAAACTGGTATAGACAGTATTATTTACAATGCAGAAACAGAGACACAGACAGAAGACAAACATACCAACACCAAGGGGGAAACGGGTGTGGTAGAATGAATTGGGAGACTGGGCTTGACATGTATACACTACTGATACTGTGTATAAAATAACTAATGAGACCCTGCTGTATATCACAGGGATCTCTATCCAGTGCTTTGTGGTAAACTAATGTGTTTAAAAGAAGAGGCATTACTCTGCTGACAAAGGTCGGTATAGTCACGGCTATGGTCTTCCCAATGGTCGTGTACAGTTGCCAGAGCTGGATCATAAAGAAGGTCAAGTGCCAAAGAATTGATGCCTTTGAACCGTGGTGCTGGAGAAGACTCCTGAGAGTCCCTTGAACAGCAAGGAGATCAAAACAGTCAATCTTAAGGGAAAGCAACTGTGAATACTCATTGGAAGGACTGATGCTGAAGCTGCATATTTTGGTCACCTGATACGAACAGTCAACTCATTAGAAAAGTCCCTGATGCTGGGAAAGATTAAGGGCAGAAGGAGAAGAAGGCATTAGAGGATGAGATGGCTACATGCCATCACTGATGCAACGGACGTTGAGTTTGAGTAAACTCCGGAAGATAGTGAAGGACAGGGAAGCCTGGCATATGGGATCTCAAAGAGTCGGACACAACTGGGTGATTGAACAGCAGCAACAAATGGGAAGGAAATCCAAAAAAAGGGGGGATGCATGTATATATAGAGAGGATGCACTTTGCAGTACAGTAGAAGCTAGCACAACATTGTAAAGCAACTATACTCCAATGAAAATAAAATAATAATAATAAAAAAAGAAAACAACACCAATAGTGATGAATGCAAACTAAATCATCCATCAGCAGTTATGAACACATTTGGTCTATATGAGGGAGCCATTCACAGGTAGCCAACTTTTTAAAATCATACTCTGAGAATTCATGTATATTTTGAAAAAATCTCTTTGAAATCTAACTGAATTTCCTCCATGTATTCAAGTTTGTTTAAGACTAATAGAGTGTATTGACAAAGGTCCGTATAGTCATGATTATGGTTTTATGAGGACAGTACAGTTAATATGATTTCTTATTTACGTAGACATTTTGATCCAGCTTGATTGATTTAAATGTTTCAAATACTGGAAGTATGAATGAAGTTGACTGTTAGGAACAGGATTCCAAAACCACAATATATTCTCCAAAACCACAAAATACCATCTCATCCACTGATGCCCTCTTCTCCTTCTGCCCTTAATCTTTCCCAGCATCAGGGACTTTTCTAATGAGTTGGCTGTTCCCATCAGGTGACCAAAATGCTGGCGCTTCAGCTTTATTTTTTATTTTTTTAATAACTCACTTTGTTTATTCCTCAATGTTTGCATACCAGTTCAGAATAATATCACCAACATTAAAACCAATGTTTTTAATTGTTACTGAAAATAAACTTAAGATTGCTTTTTAGCTTTTAAAACAATCTTGGAACTGCGCTTCAGCTTTAGCATCAGTCCTTCCAATGTGTATTCACAGTTGATTTCCCTTAAGATTGACTGTTTTAATCTCCTTGTTTTCCAAAGGACTCTCAGGAGTCTTCTGTAACACCATAGATCAAAGGCATCAATTCTTTGGTGCTTGGCCTCCTTTACGGGTCCAGCTCTCACGACTGTACATGACCACTGGGAAGAGCATAGCCATAACTATACAGACCTTTGTTGGCAGAGTAATGTCTCTGCTTTTCAACACATTTAGGTTACCACAAAGCATTGGATAGACAGAATATATTGAGCCAAGATGACACATGGCTCATGAAAATATTTCATTGATTGTAGCCACAATGCAAATCACCCTATATGGTGATTTTTTTCCTCTCATTTTTAAGAGAAATGCTGGATCAAATTGCCAACATCTGCTGAATCATAAAGCAAGGGAATTTTTATTTTTTATTTTATTTTAAGGGAATTTTTAAAAATCTACATCTGCTCCCCTGATTATACTAAAGCCTTTGACTGTGTGGATCACAACAAACTGGAAAATTCTTAAAGAGATCAGGATACCAGACCACCTTATGTGACTCCTGAGAAATCTGTATGCAGGTCAAGAAGCAACAGTTAAAACTGGACATGGGACAACAGACTGGTTCAAAATTGGGAAAGGAGAACATCAAAGCTGTATATTGTCACCCTGCTTATTTAACTTATATGCAGTGTACATCATGAGAAATACTGGGCAGGATGAATCATTAGCTGGAATCAAGATTGCCAGGAGAAATATCAACAACCTCAGATATGCATGATACCACTATATGGCAGAAAACAAAGAGCCATCAAGTCTCTTGATGAGGGTGTAAGAGGAGAGTGAAAAAACTGACTTAACAATTAAGCATTCAAAAAACTAAGATTATGGCATCTAGTCGCATCACTTCATGGCAAATAGATGGGGAAACAATAGAAAGAGTGACAGATTTTATTTCCTTGGGACTTCCCTGGTGGTTCAGTGTTTAAGAATCTGCCTTCAAATTCAGTATACATAGGTTTGATCCTTAGTCTGGGAAGATTCCACATGTCATGGAGCAACTAAGTCCACGTGTCACATGGGCTACTGAGCCTGTGTTCTAGATCTATGAGCCACAAAATGAAGCCACCACAACAAAAAGCCCACACTCCACAACCAGAGGGTAACCCCGACTTGCTGCAACTCAGGAAAGCCTGCACAGCAATAAAGAACAGCAGAGCCGAAAGTAAAAAAATAATTGAACAGGTGAGTGGAAGAACACGTAGAATTAAATATCCAATGAAAATAATATAAACTCATAAGGGAAAGTAGCATCTTAACCACAAGTCACGTTTCCCATACACTTTGAAAATTATCAGAGTAAATAAACTAAAACAAGTATGACTTAGTAAAATATATTTTTATTGTAACTATTCAGTTCAGTTCAGTTGCTCAGTTGTGTCTGACTCTCTGTGACACCATGGACTGCAGCACACCAGGTTTCCCTGTCCATCACGAACTCCCAGAGCTTACTCAAACTCACGTCCATCTCATCAGTGATGCCGTCTAACCATCTCATCCTCTGTCGTCCCTTTCTCCTCCTGCCCTCAATCTTTCCCAGCATCAGGGTCTTTTCCAATGACAGAGTTCTTTGCATCAGGTGGCCAAATTATTGGAGTTTCAGCTTCAGATTCAGTCCTTCCAATGAATATTCAGGACTGATCTCCTTTAGGATTGACTGGTTGGATCTCCTTGCAGTCCAAGGGACTCTTGAGAGTCTTCTCCAACACCACCGTTCAAAAGCATCAATTCTTCAGTGCTCAGCTTTATTTATAGTCCAACTCTCACACCCATACATGACTATTGGAAAAACCATAGCTTTGACTAGATGGACTTTTTTTTGGCAAAGTAATGTCTCTGCTTTTTAATATGCTTTCTAGGTTAAACATAGCTTTTTTTCCAAGGAGCAAGCATCTTTTAATTCCATGGCTGCAGTCACAATCTGCAGTGATTTTGGAGCCCAAAAAATAAAGCTTGTCACTATTTCCACTGTTTTCCCAACTATTTGTCATGACGTGATGGGACCAGATGCCATGATCTTAGTTTTCTGGATGTTGAGTTTTATGCCAACTTTTTCACTCTCCTCTTTCACTTTCATCAAGAGACTCTTTAGATCTTCTTCACTTTCTGCCATCTGCATATCTGAGGTCATTGATATTTCTCCTGGCAATCTTGACTCCAGCTTGTGCTTCATCCAGCCCCACATTTCTCATGATGTACTCTGCATATAAGTTAAAAAAGCAAGCTCACAATACACAACCTTGATGTACTCCTTTCCCGATTTGGAAACAATCTGTTGTTCCATGTCCAGTTCTAACTGTTGCTTCCTGACCTGCATACAGATGTCTCATGAGGCAGGTCAGGTGGTCTGGTATTCCCATCTCTTTCAGAATTTGCCACAGTTTATTGTGATCCACACAGTCAAAGGCTTTGGCATAGTCAATAAAGCAGAAATGTTTTTCTGGAACTCTCTTGCTTTTTCAATGATCCAGCTGATGCTGGCAATTTGATGTCTGGTTCCTCTGCCTTTTCTAAATCCAGCTTGAATATATGGATGTTCACCGTTCACATACTGTTGAAGCCTGGCTTGGAGAATTTTGAGCATTACTTTACTGGTGTGTGAGATGTGTGCAATTGTGCTGTAGTTTGAGCATTCTTTGGCATTGCCTTTCTTTGGGATTGGAATGAAGACTGACTTTTTCCAGTCCTGTGGTTATTAGTTTTATACAATTCATATAAAAATTTCCTACTAAAAATCTTCATGGCATAAAAAACCTTTTATGTCATAGTGTCCACCCTCTTTTTAAGTAACATTTTTACTATTCTTTTATGTGCAGTATGGTATGGTTACCCAGAATGTCTCTTGATTTCCCTCCATGTCATGTTCTTGCACTTCTGTCTCTGTATCTCTGCTTTGAAAGCCCACCTCAAACTCTTCTCTTTTTTTTGGTGATGTTCAATACAACATTTCAAATCAACCTTAGTGTTTGCTCCCTCTGTGGTGATGACTTTCCTCAGACCACAGAACAGATTAGTGTGATCAACCCTATCTCCTGTAGATCATCAGAATTTTAAACAAATCTCCAAGATAGTTCCTCTCAAAACCCTTGTAGTAATTTTTGGATGCTTATTAGCTTTAACAGACTGAGATACAGAGAATATATCTGGTTAAGTTCTATAATCTCAACTAGGAGCACCTTATAAACGAATATTCTGTGAGTAACAGACACAGAGTAAATTGTGGGCTCCTTTATATTAGCTTAATGATGGAGCTCACAGTACAAGTGGGTGAGAATCAATGAGGAGAAAAGCCAAATAGGAGAGAGACAGATTCATGTGAAGACTGATTGCTACAACACCTCAATGAAAATCATGATTTTAGAAAAATAACCTTATAAAAATATTTCCTTAATCTGAATTAATCTCATAATTAGTTCAGTTCAGTTCAGTCACTCAGTCGTGTCCAACTCTTTGGACCCCATGAGTCTCAGCATGCCAGGCCTCCCTGTCCATCACCAACTCCCAGAGTTCACTCAGACTCACGTCCATCGAGTCAGTGATGCCATCCAGCCATCTCATCCTCTGTCATCCCCTTCTCCTCCTGCCCCCAATCCCTCCCAGCTTCAGGGTCTTTTCCAATGAGTCAACTCTTTGCATGAGGTGGCCAAAGTACTGGAGTTTCAGCTTTAGCATCAGTCTTTCCAAAGAAATCCCAGGGCTGATCACCTTCAGAATGGACTGGTTGGATCTCCTTGCAGTCCAAGGGACTCTCAAGAGTCTTCTCCAACACCACAGTTCAAAAGCATCAATTTTTCTGTGCTCAGCCTTCTTCACAGTCCAACTCTCGTATCCATACATGACCACTGGAAAAACCATAGCCTTGACTAGACAGACCTTTATTGGCAAAGTAATGTCTCTGCTTTTGAATACGCTATCTAATTAGTAGATTCATTTAAAAAATCCACAGGAATATGGTAACATTTTTGGAAATGTTAGTATTACCAGTCTAATCCATATAGACTTCACCTAATGTGAATTATATTTTTAAAGGAAGTCACTTCCCTTAGTTTGCACATTGAAGGCATTTTTATTTTATTACATATGGCCTTTCTTTGTGGTTGTGACAAGCTAACACAGTCCAATTTTCATCCAATTATAGAGTACAGAGAATTTCTCCTAGGAGCTGCTTTTGAAGATTAAAGCATATAAATAATTTTATTAATGCAATTTTATTTTATTATATAACAGCAAAATTCAGCAAACCTAAATGCTTCATGAATATCAGCATTATCTGAATAAAATTTAATTTACCAATGGTACAATGTGAAAATGCCCTGGTTAGCTGTTGCAAAATGAGTAGGAGTGAGTACCCTAACAGTTACTGCTTGCTATGAGTCCTCAAAGTTTCACCAGAGATTGAAAAACTAGAAACTCTGGGCTCAGAGGCACCCTTCAATTGTGTCCATTTTGTGTTTTACAAACTGGTTATCTGAAACTATATTTAGCCTTACTACAACTCTGTAACCTAAATAAATTGCCACTTTATTTTGTGTAAGTGGGGGAAAGAGACTCAGAGATTTGAAAGTAACTTTCCAGGGTCATGAAACAGAGAAGGGCAGAGCTGGGTCTAGAACTTAGATTATGTGAGTCTTGGCTCAGTACTGTTTCTCCTCTTGAATAATTCTATTTAAGCCCTGGAATGGTTTATTAGAAGCTATGCTGTCAGGTTCAGAACTGTGAAATAAAAGGGAGTACAAAAGACATAGAGGGAGCTAGAAGAAAATTTTTAAAAATCACTCAGATTTGTATTCATACATAGATTCTTGCAAGAAATACTGGACATCTATTTTGAGCCTTTCACTCTTAGTTATATTAAATTTAGCATTTAACATATGTATTATTTAAAAGATCTCATTTTCAAAAAAACTATGACACATACAAAGAAGTAGGAAAGTCTGGCTCATGTACAGGGGGAAAATAAATAGTCCATACAAACTTCCTGAGGTGGCCCTGAGATTAGATCTACTACCAAATACTTTAAATCAACTTTTGTAAATATATTCAAAGAACAAAAGAAATACTATATCAATACAAGGAAACATGGGAGTGATATATCACTAAACAGAGATTATCAGTAAAGAGACATTATTTTAGAAAATAAGCAACGGGAAACTACGGCATTAAGAAGTATTCTTACTGAAATGGAAAATTCATTAGATAGGCTCAAAAGCGAATTCGAGCTGGCAGAAGAATCAGAGAACCTGAAGATAGGTTAATTGACATTATATTGCCTGAGGAAAAGAAAGAAAAAAGGAGAAGAAGAGAACAGAACCTCAGGGGCCTATAGGACCCCATTAAGCAATCAGATATGCTTATAATAGAGCAAAGAAGGGTGACAGAGAATAGAAGTGGGAGGCAAGAAAGAGCATTTGAAGTATAAGAAAAATATTGAAAAAGCTCAACTGTGAAATGGAAAAATTTAGAAATATATACCTAGATACTGCAAAATAAAGCCTGAAAAGACAAAGAGAATCTTGACAGCAGCAAAAGAGAGGACTCGACAAATGCTATGAGCCACGATAAGATTAACAGCTCATGTGTCATCAGAAGCCATGGGACTAGAAGGCAAGTGGTATTACATATTCAAAGAGCTGTCAATCAATAATTTTATATTCAGCCAAACCACCCTTCAAAAATTAAGACAAAATCAAGACACACTCAAATAAACAAAGATCAAGTGAATCTGTCTTTAGCAGACCTGTCCTACATGAAATACTAAAATAAGCCCTGGGCTGCCATGAAAGACCACTAGACAATAACCAGATTCCTCCAAAGAAATAAAGAACAATAGTGAAGATAATATAAAGTTATACATAGGTAAATATAAAGGATATTATTAAGTGTTTTTTGTTTGTAAAGCTTTCTTTTCCTGTGGTTTTTATTTTTAATACCATCTTCAGAGCAATAATTATAAAACTGTGCTGATTGGCTTATGTACAAAAATGTAATTCATATGATAATAATAGTCCACAGGATTAAGAAAGAAAGTTACATAGGAGGGAAAGAAGGTACATAACATACGACATAAATAGTAAAAATGTCCCCAGATTAAAAGATATATTCAAATTCTAAATTTGCTTTAGTGTAATAGGCAGCAGTGATTCAAAATTAATATTTACAGTTATGGAGTAATAAAGGTTGGCTCAAAAATATTCTGTTCTCCCTATGTGTAGAACTGTACTTATTTTCTCTCTTTGACTTAGGCAATCATGTCTCTTTGAATGAGTCTCCAACTGTGACAAAAATGACTTGATTCAGCTCAAGGCTATAATATTATAAACCAGAGTGTGGGTTGTACACTTTTTTGCCTTCACATTAATGGAAGCATGTGTAGAAACTGAGTCTTCATCAGTGCTGTATCTCTGGGTGGCCATGATATTCAGAGACCTTAGCTAATACACCTTAGACCTATGCTGGTGGAAAGAGATTTTCATTGAATTTAGCCATTGAATTTGGAGGGTAATTTGTTATCGCCACATGACTAGCCTATTATGAAAAACAGTACAAGAAGAATTCATTGCAAAGCCTTTCTCTAGGATTAGTCACTCCATGATTATACCTGTATTTGACAAAAGATTCAGATATTAATAATTTGAGAAAAAATAATTTTAATTATTCTACGTGATCTTTAATAGGTGGCCCATATGACATCCAAATTTATTATCAAATTTGTTATTCTTTCAAAGAATCTTTTACTCTAACAGGACAATTTATTTTTCTGCTATCTCCTAAAGCAAGGCTATGGTTTTTCCAGTGGTCATGTATGGATGGGAGAGTTGGACTATAAAGAAAGCTGAGCACTGAAGAATTGATGCTTTTGAACTGTGGTGTTGGAGAAGACTCTTGAGAGTTCCTTGGACTGCAAGGAGATCCAACCAGGCCATCATAAAGGAGATCAGTCCTGGGTGTTCATTGGAAGGACTGATGTTGAAGCTGAAACTCCAATACCTTGGACACCTCATGCGAAGAGTTGACTCATTGGAAAAGACTCTGATCCTGGGAGGGATTGGGGGCAGGAGGAGAAGGGGATGACAGAGGATGAGATGGCTGGATGGCATCACTGACTCGATGGACATGAGTTTGGGTAAACTCCGGGAGTTGGTGATGGACAGGGAGGCCTGGAGTGCTGTGATTCATGGGGTCACAAAGAGTCAGACACGACTGAGCTACTGAACTGAACTGAATTATAAAAATAATATCTATTTCACTCATTTTTGTGATTTATTTAAAAACATGTTATTTATTTAAAAACAGGTTCTAAATCCTATCTAAATTTGGTCTGTTGGCATCAAAACTGAGTTTGTTTGTTTAGTAAAATGGTTAAGCAGAATCACTTTAGGAAATTAGATTTGCCTCTTAAGCATTATTAGTACAATAAAAACAAGGTATTTTTATAGAGAAATCAGAATATTTTGGTGCATGTCTTCAACTCATTAAGATTTTTATTTTGGAAAATATTTACTATGCTGAGTTACAGCTATATTAAATATGGTGAATGAATATCTCCTAAGGGGACAAACTAAATTAAATTGGGAAGAAACCAAATCTAATTGTATTACATCTTTATAATCAAGCAGCAAGAATCCTTAGTCTCTCTCTCTTTTTTTTAACGGTAACATTTATACTTTATCATTCTGACTGATACTCTCTTTTTTTAATAAAAGGAAATAGTAAATAAAACATTGAAAAATAAAGTTCTCTGTTAAAAATTTACTAATTACTTATAATCATTTCTTAATAATTTGCATGATTTTCTTGATAATTCAGTCCCTTTATGTTTTAACAAACATTTATTCAACAAATATTCATTAAGTAGTAGCTATTGAGAACACAGAGAATACCATATGATCCCTGTTTTCAGGTCTTCCATCTACTTAGGCAGATTTATAAATTAAAGAAATAAGTAGATGAGTAATAGACAGATGGATCAATAATAGATAGTAAAGCCATATAGGAAGCACTTTTTAAAGAAAAAGCTGGTGAATTTGTCTTTTTTCCCTGGGGAAAATCCAGAAAAATATAACTGGGGAACATTGAGTTTTTGAAATTTAGTAAAGAATAAGAAGACCAATCTAAGCAAAATACTAGCTAATACTTATTGAGCATCCAATATACATTTACATGTGCAGTAAAACTGAGGAGTAGAGAGGCAGGTAGCACAGCAAGTTTACACAGCTGGTGAGTGGAAGACTTAGAACTGGAATTCAGGTAATTTGACTTCAGAATCTACATACATTCTAGATAGCACTGCAAATCAGTGGTAATATGAAATCTAATAGGTCATCCTGGGTCATAGAATCTGAGATATTTGGGAGCTGATGGTGATGAGACTAGATGTTACTTATGGTTTATTATGAAAGCCCTAAAGTGCTTCACCAAGGAATTTAGATTTAATCCATTAGAAAGTATCAAAAGCTCCTAAGCAGAGAAATCATAAGCTCTGAGGAGGGTGGTTATTTAACAAAAATAACAACCACCACCTCAAATTTAGAATTTAAAAGTAAGAGACTAGGCACTTATTTAAGGGACATCATAGATTCACTGCAGAAAGGAAGTGTGGGTGCACAGCAGTCAGAGTCTGGAATGAGCACAGACTGTCATTATTGTTAACTCAGTGTGACTTCTCTGGTAGCTCAGATGGTAAAGAATCTGCCTGCAATGCAGGAGATCCATGTTCATTCCCTGGGTGGAGAAGATCCACTGGAGAAAGGAATGGCAACCCACTTCAGTATTCTTGTCTGAGAAATCCCATGGACAGAGGAGCCTGGTGGGCTACAGCCCATGGGGTCACAGAGTCAGTCATGACTGAGTGACTAACACTTCACTTTCAGGGTGTCTGTGTGGGAAGGAGGGCCTGGAGTGCCCTAGTCTGCCATCCTTCTGACATTGAGCAACTCACTTTTTAAGTCACAATCGGTTTTAATGTAATATTTACCTAAACACTTCAATATTACCTAGGATGAAGTCTGTATCTCAAAATTCTTCAAGGGCTCCTCCTGCCTTTTGGATATAAAACTATTTAAGTATAGATGATGGGACTGTTCATGATCTAGCCTCCACATAGAATTCCAGGTCATTTCTTTCTTGAACTTGAACTCTGCAATATAGTCAAGATGGAATTTTTAACCAACACACTGTTTGGAGTTTCTCAAAGTTCTGGAGAAACCAGGATCAAAGTGCCAGCTAATCAGTTTCCAGGGAGGACCCTCTTCTTGGGTTGCAGATAGCCATCTTCTCCCCACCTCTTCATATGGTGTGTCTTTAGTGTGTGCACACGGAGAGAAAGAGAGAGATACCCTTCTTTCTTGTAAGACCACTAATCCTATCATGAGGGCCCCACTCTTAGGACCTGATCTTACCCAAGTGCCATCCCAGAGACCACATCTTCAAATCCCATCACATTGGGAGCAGAAGTTTCAATATATAGACTTTAGGTAGGGAGTCACAAACCAATCCATAACACACCTCTGTCCCAATTCTACTTTTCCTTTGCCTAACTAACCTCTTCTCAGTTGTTTTTCCAATATATCATTGCCACCAATTTCTAATATTTCCTCTGAAACTCTAATTAAATTTAATTTAGATCTCTTAATTTTACTGCCTATACCTCATCATCTGTCATATTTCATCTTTTTGTCTCTTCTCCATTAACTTCTTCAGATTTCTATACCAGTTTATTTTCTCGTGTGATAACTTGTGCATTAAATTTTCAGTTTGTAATGATTTTTTCTATTTTTAAAAATTTCTTTTCACATTTTGTCTATGTTTTTAAAGGACTTTGATTCATTGTTTATATATTAACTGTCCTTTTCTATCTTCTTAAATATTTTACACATTGTCTATGCCCTTGGGCTTTAGGAAATACCAGTTTATATCTGTCTGATCATTGTCTCTTACAGTAACTTATTTTAACTTTGGATTTTGAGCTAATATTTGTTTCATCTCAAGCAGAGAAAATGCTGAGGGTCTTTGTTGATGGTGAGTTCCTCTAGTGAGGATTTGCATTGGCTCATGCCAAGTGTCCAAGGAGTTCCTATCTCGGGATATATTTAGTTAATTTTATTGACTTTAGGTTCTCTGAGATGCCTTTGTAATGTAAATTTAAGCCCAAAACATTGTTGGTAAAGAGACTGAGTTACAAACTCTCTCAAGTTATTATTTTTATTTTTCCTATCCAGTGCTGTGGCTAAAAAAAGTTATTATGATCATGTTTCTGTGTTGGACTAAATTTTTTCCTGATTAACATTTTTCTCTTAAGATTCAAAGCTAAATATGAGAATCTGACCTGTGCCTTTTATCTTGTACCTGCTTAAGACATTGTCACCTTTCATAGTAGTGAAAAATGAAAGTCACTCAGTTGTGTCCAAGTCTTTGCAACCCCATGGGCTCTAGCGTGCCAGGCTCCTCTGTCCATGAAATTCTCCAGGCAAGAATGCTGGAGTGGGTTTCCATTTCCTCCTCCAAGGGACCTTCCTGACCCAGAGATTGAACCCCAGTCTCCTGTATTAGGCAGATTCTTTTCCATCTGTTCCATCTGAGCCATCAGGAAAGTAGCTTTTAAAACGACTCTTGGCTTCCTGACAGGTCAACTACAAATTAGCACTTGCCATGGTGCTTGGCATCTACCTCTCTACAAGGAATAAATCATGTACTGATGCTACTGACCTTCAGCACCCACAGGAGGAGTTCACGGTGGAGAGTGGAAATAAGGCACTCTGGGAAAACTGGTAGGACAGCTCTTCAGATAGTTAGATGTTCTCAGTCGCTGATTTTGTGAGCCCAATTTTGTATCACCTCATATCTAGAAAAGCACTAAAATCCTTCATGGTGATGACTGTTTCTCATGACTAGCAGAAGTTTCATGAGACCAGCAGAAACTTTCTACCAAAAAAAAAGAGAGGAAAAAGTAATGCATGTACTCTCCCTTTACCAAAATCACATATATACTGTCCTTCCCACTGCCTCTTTGAAGCAATTTATCAGAGCTATCTGAGATGCTGTCTTCTGAACTACAGGCCTCATTTTGGCCCCAAATAAAACTTAACACACAAGTCTCACACATTTTTTTTTAAGTTGACAGCTATTAGCAAATAACATCAGAGAGCCCAGAATTCCCTCCTGTTTACTACTCAAATTGCATTTCTTAATTTATGCCCCCAATAATTCCTTGTGTGTGTGTGTGTGTATCTTCTCTTACATTTTAAGAATGTAACCAGCCCCTCTTCACTCCAGTCCTCTGTTATGCTTAATTATTGTTTACATTAAACTTACAATTCCCACTCCTGATTGGACTCAGACTGATTTACCATCTAATATCTTCTCATAAGATATTTTTGTCTCAATTTACTCATAACTTTGTATTTTAAGTTCATTTTGAAGTCTGTCTTACCGATACTATGCTAGCTACTTCATAGAAAGTGCCTAATAAATATGTAGTAAGTGAAAGAAAGACTGAAAGCACTGCCCAATATTTGGCTACATTATGTACAACTGAAAGTTTAATTCTCTAAAATACCCAAGTTCATATATATATATATATACACACACACCCTATATATAGAGAGAGTGTGTGTGTATTCTTCTCTTCATATATAAGTGGGTGTTTTCCCTATGTTTTAAAAAGTTTAATCCAAATTAACCAAAGGTATAAAAGGTAAAAATAAGAGTAAAAATTTTGAATGCAAAGGTGTAGAAACTTAACACATATATTCTGTCAATGCAACTAGTCTTACTAACATATTCAAATTAGGACATTACAAGAACACCCAAGTGGATAAAAAAAATAACTATACTTATACAACATCTTGCTTCTCACTGAAACAAACTTTTAATATTGAGATATTTCATAAAAATCCTCGTTGCAAAGAAAATAATATAATATAGTTGTGTTATACCTAACTTCATCTAACTAGCTTCTGATTCAGCTCTGTGGCAAAGAAAAATGGCAATAGTAACAGAGGGAGGAAAGAAAATTTAATAAGATCATATGTAGGAGGATGATATTTAGAAAAACAATTGCTGTATTTTTTCCTTAGTTTCCTGTGCCCATGTTCTTCTTAAAAAAAAAAAAAAAAACCCGCCATCAGTATCTTAAGGAGACAGAACAAAACACAAAGAAAAATGGACTATATATTTTAAAACATTTTTTTCAGGCATAAAATAACAGACTTGGAATAATATGTGATTATTCAAATCAGTATTCCTCATTAATACTATTATACTTCCAACCTGGAAAACTAGATAGAAATTTCCTGTACTGGCAAACCGGGAAAAAGAGAGTTATACAAATACAGAGTTATCCCTCTGTATTTGTGGATGTGAAACCCATGTACCACATCATTTTATAAGAGGCTGAGCATCTTCGGATTTTGGTATCCTTAGGAATGAGCAGGAACTAACCTCCTGCAGAAACTAGAGGGACAACTGTCCAGGGAAAGATGTAAGCTTATAGTCTAGTGGGTCTCTGATAAAAGTCTATGCCGTGTTCTTATCCTGCTGCTGCTGCTGCTGCTAAGTCACTTCAGTCGTGTCCGACTCTGTGTGACCCCATAGATGGCAGCCCACCAGGCTCCCCGTCCCTGGGATTCTCCAGGCAAGAACACTGGAGTGGGTTGCCATTTCCTTCTCCAATGCATGAAAGTGAAAAGTGAAAGGGAAGTCGCTCAGTCATGTCTGACTCTTAGCGACCCCATGGACTGCAGCCTACCAGGCTCCTCCGTCCATGGGATTTTCCAGGCAAGAGTACTGGAGTGGGGTGCCATTGCCTTCTCCGGTTCTTATCCTACCAAATACAAAAATATAGGAATGCCAGGAAACTCATAACCCAAGTTGAGATAGTCAACATAGATGTGACAGAAATTTGTAATAAAAAATGAGCTAATTAGAGTCAACTTTAAGTTCAAATCAAGAGCACAATCTTCAAAAATTCTTTAAAATGTGCTTAATTAAGTATGGTCAAGGAAATAATATTAAAGGCAAGAAAATCTGCCATTGAAACCTGAAACACCAGTATCTTGTAACTAAGTCTGGAAAAAGAGGCAGCTATCAAAAAGAAAGGTGGGTGTCATTATTGGCACACAGAATTTACTGGGATTAAAAACATATAAAACCAACTAGCTTTCTTGAGAAACTTGTACTAGTCAAAGAGCTCAAGGGGATTAAACAGGATTGTGATTGTTCAAGACAGTTAGGTTTTACCCAGATTCCCATTTCTGTAGGGAGGCAACAGCTCTCTCCATATAAGTTTATTCCAACAAAGATAATATACAGAAAAGGTCAGGCAGTAGGTGGAACCAGGAGAAAAGTGGTGGATCAATGGAAAAACAACTATGGGGGAACATTGCTAGAGCTTCATTACTACACAACGTTGCCAACAAAACTTTAGAATAATTATGGACAAATGACTACTGTATGCCTCCTACTTTACTCTTTCTTCATGGAAGCATTTATAGCAATTAGGTGAAAGTCAAATAACCTAACATCTATTTCATATTAATTATTACAAATCCTAAATTTTGAGTCTTTTGCAAATCTTCCTAGTACAGGAATAAATATATTATATATGCTTTAAATGGAGGAAAATAACACTTGTAACCAAAAGTTAATCTATGACAAATTGTATTATTATTTCCAGTTATTTGTTACTTAATTGTAATAGGATTATATATCTCCCCCTAATATCATGTTGCTTCTATTAGCCATCTGTAAAAGGAATATTACTATTTTTTCCCTGTCCCATTGTCATAAGTTTCAGTCATGTGACTTGCTTTGACCAGTGAAATAGAAGAGATGACAAAAGTCATTCTAATTAGAAACTTTAAGATCCATCTTGTGATCCCTCTAGCCATTCTGCATTTCACTTCATGTCTCCTGAAAGAGCATGTCCAGATTCAGCTGGATCCTAGAATACAAAAAGACTCCCTGAGAGATGGCTAACTGAATACAATTGGCATCACTTTCAATCCAGAGTATGAACAAGTATTAGAGAGTCTATAATCTTTATACACTAGTAAATTGGAGAAATCTAACAATTTTAATCCCAAGCACACATGGTGCTTTTTATCCCTGATATATTTCTTAATCTATGAATCTTTATTGAACTTTAAATACTTTCAGATTAGAAGCTTCCACGGGGGACCATAAGAGTTCAGTACTATTTCTTATATTTTCCTGACTGGTACATGACAGTGTATCCAGATCAATTAATGTCTGAAAAGACTCTGATGCTGGGAGGGATTGGGGGCAGGAGAAGAAGGGGATGACAGAGGATGAGATGGCTGGATGGCATCACTGACTCGATGGACGTGAGTCTGAGTGAACTCCAGGAGTTGGTGATGGACAGGGAGGCCTGGTGTGCTGCGATTCATGGGGTTACAAAAAGTCGGACACGACTGAGCGACTGAACTGAACTGAAGGCTTCTGTGAAGTGCTTAAGAGTTTAGGACAAAACTAAGATATCGAGTACACAATCTTAGAGTTAATGATCTCCTATTTAACACTCAGAGGAAGAGTAAAATGTCAGAATGGGACTAATTTCCTAAAAGGATTGAGGAACAGTAATCAAGGATAGTATTCTAGGAGGCAACAAAACCATTTTTAAAGTAAATTGCAAATTGTTAAGATGAGTTCTAAGTAAGAAAAGTCAATAGACATTGGTAACATGCTGAGATTCTGTAGGAATGACATTGAGTCACTAAGAATTTTGTGAATAAAGCCTGCTGATTTAGGTCAACATTGAGAAATTACTGGAAAAAAAAAACACAATAAAGATGATAATCTTTAAAATCTTTATTCTTCTACTGCATGAGAACTGATCATCATAGTTGCCCACTTACAAGGAAGAATTAGCACTTGAATTTTCATCACACCTTTCTGAAACTGGTAATAAGGAATGTGTAATGTTTAGTCATCATAGAATCTGACTTATATATGCATGATAATTTCCCCAAAGTTGATAATTTACTAAAAAGTGGCTATTCCCAAAACATGTGAAGTAGTTATTTTTTTAATGCAAATTTAGTTTTGAAACACTGTGTATTGAGCAACAATGCATTTTAACCTAAATTTTCCAATTCATATTCTTCATACCATAACATAACATTTGCTAAGAAAACAAACAGAAAAATAGGTGTTTAGATAAAAGAAATTCAGATGTATTGAATATGTTGATAATTTATCTTTTAATTTAATGTTATCTTTCCTCCTATTAGACCATGAGCTGTATCAGGCCAAGTGTTATGCCTTTTTTATTTTATTTTTTTTTATGTTACAATATAGCACTATTTCTAGAACAGAGGGGGTTGTATGAAGGACATATAAACATATAATACATATGTATATAC
The DNA here is from genome assembly GCF_003369695.1 of Bos indicus x Bos taurus. NCBI lineage: Eukaryota > Metazoa > Chordata > Mammalia > Artiodactyla > Bovidae > Bos > Bos indicus x Bos taurus. The sequence goes on along the minus strand of NC_040083.1, from coordinate 18,557,051 downwards.
ATTTAGCAAATGCTGCATGACTGAATTGATGAACTTAAGAGTAAACAAAGCTCAATAATCTTGCCTTGATGACCCTTCTGTAAATAACATACACATATTAACCCAAGGAAGCTGCTTCTTCATTTTCTCTTTAACTGTTATGGAAGCATTGAACTTTAGAGTAGTGAGTATATTTTGAGGTATTTCCCTAATATATTTTGCTTCTATGAATAATTTTTATGTGAGTTCAACTAGTATAATTATGACCACTCTTGAAATTCATATAGTAGAAAAGTGGGAGAAGTGTAATTTAGCTCTTATGAAGTATTTATTAAAAAATACTGCACCAGGAACATAATACTAATGGGCCATGGCAGCTTGAATAATTCAATAGCATGACACTTTTTTAAGGTAGCACAAAAGTGGTTTCTAATATCCTATTTTTGTTTATTTCCAAGCTAATATATTTATTGTCTCCAAAGAAGGGAGAAACACCTGTGGGAGCTGGAAAATTTTTACTTACAAAAAAAAAAAAAAGAGAGAGATATTGCTCTGTCTTCCATAAAGTCCATAAAGGTCCATATGTTGAAATACTTTTATAAAGCAGGTCATAGGCAGAAGCATAGTGAATATTATAATGGTAGGTGACTGAGATATCAGATATAAGGCAGAACCAGAAAACATTTCTATGAAGCTCTGATGCACGGTACAATGCCTGCTAGTGTCTAAGCCTGAGCTAGTATTTTCCTTTTAATAGATCTAGTAAGTATCCTGCCCAATCTAGTTCAAGTTAGAAATCGTTTTGCTAAAGAGAGATACTGTATAACAATGGAAAAACCAGAATTGGGAATAAAGACTTGGAGGTAGGAAGAAGGAACGGAACTAAAATTTGTTCAATAACTGGCCACATGTCAAGCACCACAACAAATGTTATCTAATTCAACTTAATTCCTCCCAATAACCTAGAGACAAATGTAGTTCACCTTAAAAAATAGGAAACAGGTTTGGAGAGATGATGGAAACTACCAGACATCACATAGCTGTCCAGTTGCTGTGCCAATAAATGCATGCCTGTCTTATGCCAGGTTCCAAACTCTTCCTGCTTCTGTAGCTAATGAGCTCCATGAACTTGTGAGTTACATTCCTGAGGGCTATACTCTGGTTTTCTCTTCTGTCATATTTAGATAATACTATTTATTGTTATATTATATTGTTGTAATAGTATTATGTATTTAACTAATGGCTACTGACCTGGGGTTTCCCAGGTACCTCAATGGTAAAGAATCCATCGGCCAATGCAGGAGCCATAGGAGATGCAGTTTCAATCCCTGGGTGGGGAAGATCCCCTGGAGGAGGAAATGGCAACCCACTCAAGTATTCTTGCCAGGTTAATCCCATGGACAGAGGAGCCTGGCAGGCTACAGTCTACGGGGTTGCAGAGTCAGACATGACAGAGCACACGCACATGATGATAACTGACCTGGGAGCTTTAAGAATTGTTTTGATAATACTGAGATAAAGTATTTTTAACAAAGAGAAGCACTATGCAATGTAACTTATTTATAACTTAGAGTGAATTTACCCACAGTGGAAAGACAGCCAGCATACTAACACTCTTGGCTTCTCTGTCTCCTCATCTCTCATTTAGCACATGTGAAAACACAGTCTGACTTGGCCATCATTTGCAGTAAAGTTAAAATGTGATTCTATATCATTCTAGAATGTAAGAAGGGGGGAGGTTATTTTTTTCTTCTTTTTCTGAAATTCATAATTGCCATTCCTGTTGACTCATCTTCTAGCTTCAACTAGCAATTCACATACATAAGCCCTTTGAAAATGTCCTGTTTTGGATGTGACATGATTTTGTAACCTTATCAGTATCTTTTAAAGTAGTTTTATTTAGTCACGTAAATTTTAGGTTTTACAAACAGGTTCAGCCCTGGCATTAGAAAAACAGAAAACAAATGTCTGAGAACATATAAGTAACTGTACAATTTTATGTTTGTTTGTTTGTTTTCCAGGCACTAAACTTTAATGTGTGATAGCAACAAGATATACTTGCAATCTTTGGAAACAGATGAAAGATTAAATATATGGTTATTAAAATATCCACTTATTGTTCTCTAGTACAATATATTTTCCTGAATTTGGGCTTATTATGGTGATTAATGTGATAGTTAAGTACACTAAGTGGCAAAAAAAAAAATGTAGAAGTTCAGTAGGCAACATCTTGTATACATGAAATCTCAAGGAAAGCTTGCCATATAAAAATACACCCTTGCCCATAAATACATTTGGAAGTTCTTACTAATCTCAGAATAAAATAACAAGTAGCACTGCTTTCCTGTGTACTCGCTGATACTAGGACAGGATATTTGCTTATCTGGAGAGTTATTTTTCTTTCGGATATTTCAAAAATATTTCCTATTTCTTTTGGTTAAGTTGAAGTAAAGGAAATGTCCTAATTACTGTTGCATTCTTGGAGCTCTGATAAGTACTTAGTGGTTCAGATTGATGTGACTGGGCTGTCTGCACTCATTTTCCTCTACTTTATTGTGATTGTAAAAAATATTTGTTTTTTTGTCCATGATATCTGACACAAAGCACCTAACTCTTAGAATTTCCTAAGTGCTAGGAACAATCAAGGTATTAACAGCTTCAGTTATGTTAATAAGGTGAATTTCAGAAAGCCCCGAAGGATGGGGGAGACAAACAAATGGTTAGAAGATGGAACTTTCAGTCCCACCCCTCCTGACCTCTAGGTATGGGTGAGGGGCTAGAGGTTGGATCAGCGGCCGATGGCGGTGATGTAATCAACCATGCCTATGTAATGAAGTCTCTATAAAAACCCAAAAGGACTTTGTTCAGAGAGCTTCCGAATTGGTGAGCATGTACAGATGTGGGGAGAATGGCACAAGAGAAAACGAATGGAAGCTCTGTGCCCTTTCCCACATCCCTGGCCCATGCATTTCTTCCAACAGGCTCGTTCTGAATTATATTCCTTTGTAGTAACCAGTGATCCAGCAAGTATACTGTTTCTCTGAGTTCTGTGAGCTGCTCTGGCAAATTAATTGAATCCAAGGAGAGGGTACTGAAAACCTGATTTTTAGCTGGGTATCATAAGCATAGGTGATAACCTGGACTTGTGCCTAGAGGAAGAAGGAGGGCAGTCTTGTAGCTCTGTGCCCTTAACCTATGTCATCGGGTGCTATCTCTGGATAGACAGTGGCAGAATTGAGTTAAATTGTAGGACATCCAGCAGGTGGTCAGAACTTTGTTGTGGGTAGTGGGGGGGAACCTCCCCTGCATTGGAACTGGTACCAGAACCCCCTTTTAGGTATATATTCTGAAGTGAGTCTCATGCATATATGTAATAAGTACTTAGTCCTGTTATAGCCAAATGCTCTGGGAAACAAACTCAGTCAGAAGGACAGCGTGGATAGTGGAGTACAGTTTATTACACCGGCAGGTCTGAGGAAGAGTTTCCTCTTTAGTCAGGGACCCCGACTGACTTTTGTGAAAACCTTATATACCTTAAGTGTACATGCTCAAGCCCCCATCCCCAAATTCCTTAAACCTAGCCTGGAAAATGTTAAAGAGAGATACAATCAGGTTATAGCCATGATTCATAACCAGAAGGGTCAGTGGGTTGTACTTTGTAGCCTACACCAATGGGTGCCATAAAGATTACAAAGGCGATTGCCTACTGCTACTGCCGCTGCTAAGTCACTTGAGTCATGTCGGACTCTGTGTGACCCCAGAAACGGCAGCCCATCAGGCCCCTCTGTCCCTGGGATTCTCCAGGCAAGAACACTGGAGTGGGTTGCCATTTCCTTCTCCAATGCACGAAAGTGAAAAGTGAAAGTGAAGTCGCTCAGTCGTGTGTGACTCTTCACGACCCCATGGACTGCAGCCCACCAGGCTCCTCCGACCATGGGATTTTCCAGGCAAGAGTACTGGAATGGGGTGCCATTGCCTTCTCCAGTGATTGACTACATAGGGGATTATTACAGTCTTTCTGGCACTGGGAAATCTTGGTATGGAATCTGGTGTTTATCAGTCCCGGAGGCCTGTTCTGCCTTAGGTATGCTATCTTCATGGCTACCAGGCACACAGTCCAAAGTTCACTGAAAAGGCAAGTAGGCGTATAGTCCAAAGTTCACTGGGAATGTAAGATGGAGTTTCCTTCTTTTTCAAGATGGAGTCAGCTTGGCCTGTTCCTTTCCTCCTTCAGTCCCAGAGAAATTAGTCACAGTCCCTTTCAAGATTCTCTTGATATTCCAATTTCTGATGATGCATGAGTTTGAAGGCCCAGGATAGGTGCTACTTAAATACCATTCATAGGATCATAGAATTTTAGGTTCTTAGGGAATTATATAAACATCATCTTGTCTATCAATGTGTCAAAGTTTAATGTTTCCCATACTCCCTTTGGGATTTCCCCTTTATCCCGAATCATCTTTACCACTGTGTACAAATATTTTTTGATAAATTATTTATTTTAAATGAATGAATATATATATATATATACACATAATTAAAATAATTATATCAAAGATATAATATAATAAAAATTTAACTCACTTAAGATAAATCAACATTAAAATAAACTGTGTATATAAAATTAAACTAGTTTATATATATGTATATATACCCATATACATATACAAACTCTGTAAGTCATCTTTGTTGTAGCAGTAGGATATTCACACTTCAAACAGTAATTTTCTTGAAAACTACTCAGTGATTTTCTTGAAAACCTTTCATCCTGTCCTCCATAGTAGGACATCTCTGAGAACAAATAGAAGCAAATACCTGTATCCCTATAGGATTTATTTATTGATCATAGGTCTATGAGGCTAAATAGAGAAGGTTAAATATTTCTTCCAGGTAATATTTTTTAAATATAGATTTAAATGGAGTCTTAGAAAATTATAAGATTGTTTAAAACAAATTCATTTGTGGGTAAGCTATGAAAAAGTATACTCAAGTAAACATAAAAGCATTGTCTCTAGCCAGGGATCAAAGATCAAGCTGATTGGTGACAGAATTTGTCACAGAGTGGCATAGCTTTTGGAATGAGTAACTAAAGTTTGATACCACACTCAGTAAGAAAGCCTTGATAACTTTTACAACACTGTAAAAAGAGTACATTTTTTGCAAAATGCTACTCATAAGCTAGTCTCATAAACAAGGAACATGTTTAAGGTCTCAGATCTTTTTCTTTCCTTCCTATTTCAGTCCCTATTCCAAAACATCTTTTTTCTGATTACTATTATTATTATTTTTTAAGAAATGGCACTTACAGAACAATGGCTCCTGGCCAGTTAGGTTCATTCCAGATGGACAAATTTTCAGCACATTCACTTCACACTGTAACTTTTTTCTTCCTAAGCTTACAATGAAGATGTCTACTGAAGAGCCTGTGAATAAGCCTGCAGTGATGTGAGGGTCTAGGATGAGAGAATCCATACACCCTTACCTCTATAGCTACAATCTTGACAGGCCTCTCTTGGAACACGTTCCTGCATGTTCACTATCCTTCAAAATCCTTCAGCCTCTAAGCCCATCAAATGCATGAATACACATACTCATTAAGTTGACTATAGATATAAAAATACAATTTCATAAATTTCATAAAAAGATCAATTTTCTTGGAATCTTCACTCATAAAGAATCAACATCAAAAGGCCTCTATATTACCTAATGTTGGTGACAGACAGTAATGGTTTCATATGTCTCCACTTATCCTTGTTTATTATAAGTCTCTCATTCAGATTCCATAGTTGTATTCTTATTTAAACACAAACGCACAGGCATGCACATAACAATACAGCATAATGGCAATGAATGCTTGCCCAGTGTATGTGAACCACACAACTGTCATGGTTGCTTGGCAACCACTGACAGGTACCGTATACTGGAGAGCAAGGGATACAAAGCAATGAGTGAAAGACTTATCGCCTGCTCTGATTTCAGATGGAAGGGAACTGTCTTTAAAGCAAAAATGACTCCTTTGGGTTATGAAAGACAAACAAAAGGAAAAAAAACTTATTTGCCTGTTTTTTTTTAATTAAGCTAAATAAACAGATGTATTGTTATAGGATAGTAAGTTGTTTCATGAAGAAATAGCTGATTATTGGTCAATAGGAAAGATGGATGTACCCAACAAATTAGCTGTTGAGTGTACTCTCATTGTGGTAAGGTGAACTTCTGATACTGCTTTGCACGCATATCTCTTTTCCCTCTTATTCCAAGATCAAAGAAAATCTTATTAGACTTGAATTTTTAGCATGGACCTTTTAAATGGGCTTCCCTAGTAGGGGAATGGGCTCAGCGGTTAAGAATCCGCCTGCAGTGCAGGAGTCACAGAAGACACAGGTTCCATCCCTGGGTTGGGAGGATGCCCTGGAGGAGGGCATGGCAGCCCACCCAAGTATTCTTGCCTGGAGAATCCCATGGGCAGAGGAGTCTGGCAGGATACAGTTCATAGGGTCACAAAGAGTCAGACACGACTGAAGCAACCTTGCACACTGCACACACACCCCCTGGTGGCTCAGCTGGTAAGGAATTTGCCTGCAATGTGGGAGACCTGGGTTCGATCCCTGGATTGGAAAGATTCCCTGGAGAAGAGAAAGGCTACCCACTCCAGTATTCTGGCCTGGAGAAATCCATGGACTGTATAGTCCATGGGGTTGCAAAGAGTCAGACATGACTCAGCGACTTTCACTTTCACTTTCAAATGTCAGTCAAAGGAAAAACTTGCTTCTTTAAAATACTGCATTTTTCTCTCCACAGTGTCTATCATATAGTTGGCTAATATTTTAAATATGGGCTTCCCTTGTAGCTCAGATAACAAAGAATCTGCCTGTAATGGAAGTGATCTGGGTTTGGTCCCTGGGTTGGGAAGATCCCCTGGAGAAGGGAATGGCAACCCACTCCAGTATTCTTGCCCAGAGAATTCCATGGACAGAGCTTGGGGTTGCAAAGAGTCAGACACAACTAACTAACATACACACAAATATGTTAAACTTAGATTCTAAAGGAAATAAGCATAGATTCAGTCATTACTCTTGGTAAAAATTCTTAGTTTTGTCTTCCCTGAGTCACAAAATTTCATGTCTTACTGATGTGGCTATTTTTCATAATATGCATTGATATCTCTGCTTATACATTTTGTACCTTTTAGTTTCAGAATATGTGTTTCCTCCCAAATAGTCACCTTTTGTTCTTCGGGTAAGATAAGTCAAATATATCTTACTCAGATCTCTATAGAAAAATAATTTTGTTTTTTTCAAACATGCTACTGTCAAATGTTGGCTTTCCTGGTAGCTCAGCTGGTAAAGAATCTGTCTGCAATGCAGGAGACTTGGGTTCAATCCCTGGGTTGGGGTTTTTAGACAGGGATATTTGTAGACAGGAGGGTCTCTGAGGAGCTGATGGGTAAGTATCAATAGAAACCTGAAATTTGTGAAGGAGAGAATTGTGCCAGGAGTTGTGAGCATTCCAGACAGAAGGAGCAGCCAGGCATTGAGGTCCTAGTCCAGGGACCAACCTTGAGAGGTGGAACAGCAGCAGAAGTCACTGTGGCTGGAGTATATGTGTACAGGGAAAGAGGGAATGTGAAGCAGAAGTGTGAGGTGTAGGGATGGGTGGTTGGCTATAGAGCTGGGAAATGGAAGTGCGAGGCTGCTGTGTCCACAGGTGTCCACAGGACTGAATCTTGTAGGTGGGGCTCACCAGCGCCCAGAGGTTTTGGCCTTGCCACGGGCAATTGAACTGCAAACCTGACTCCTGGCAGCCTGCCTTAGTGCTAGCCCTGCCACTCAAGTTTACTCCAGCTACCCTGACCATCATCTCAATTAGAAATAATCAATGACTATAGTAAAGTTGCAGGATATAAAATCAACACACAGAAATCCCTTGCATTCCTGTACACTAATAATGAGAAAACAGAAAGAGAAATTAAGGAAACAATTCCATTCACCATTGCAATGGAAAGAATAAAATACTTAGGAATATATCTACCTAAAGAAACTAAAGACCTATATATAGAAAACTATAAAACACTGGTGAAAGAAATCAAAGAGGACACTAATAGATGGAGAAATATACCATGTTCATGGATTGGAAGAATCAATATAGTGAAAATGAGTATACTACCCAAAGCAATCTATAGATTCAATGCAATCCCTATCAAGCTACCAACAGTGTTCTTCACAGAGCTAGAACAAATAATTTCACAATTTGTATGGAAATACAAAAAACCTCGAATAGCCAAAGCAATCTTGAGAAAGAAGAATGGAACTGGAGGAATCAACCTGCCTGACTTCAGGCTGTACTACAAAGCCACAGTTATCAAGACAGTATGGTACTGGCACAAAGACAGAAATATAGATCAATGGAACAAAATAGAAAGCCCAGAGATAAATCCACGCACATATGGACACCTTATCTTTGACAAAGGAGGCAAGAATATACAATGGATTAAAGACAATCTCTTTAACAAGTGGTGCTGGGAAATCTGGTCAACCACTTGTAAAAGAATGAAACTAGAACACTTTCTAACACCATACACAAAAATAAACCCAAAATGGATTAAAGATCTAAACGTAAGACCAGAAACTATAAAACTCCTAGAGGAGAATATAGGCAAAACACTCTCTGACATACATCACAGCAGGATCCTCTATGACCCACCTCCCAGAATATTGGAAATAAAAGCAAAAATAAACAAATGGGACCTAATTAACCTTAAAAGCTTCTGCACATCAAAGGAAACTATTAGCAAGGTGAAAAGACAGCCTTCAGAATGGGAAAAAATAATAGCAAAGGAAGCAACTGACAAACAACTAATCTCAAAAATATACAAGCAACTCCTACAGCTCAACTCCAGAAAAATAAACGACCCAATCAAAAAATGGGCCAAAGAACTAAACAGACATTTCTCTAAAGAAGACACACAGATGGCTAACAAACACATGAAAAGATGTTCAACATCACTCATTATCAGAGAAATGCAAATCAAAACCACTATGAGGTACCATTTCACACCAGTCAGAATGGCTGCGATCCAAAAGTCTACAAGTAATAAATGCTGGAGAGGGTGTGGAGAAAAGGGAACCCTCTTACACTGTTGGTGGGAATGCAAACTAGTACAGCCACCATGGAGAACAGTGTGGAGATTCCTTAAAAAACTGGAAATAGAACTGCCTTATGATCCAGCAATCCCACTACTGGGCATACACACTGAGGAAACCAGAAGGGAAAGAGACACGTGTACCCCAATGTTCATCGCAGCACTGTTTATAATAGCCAGGACATGGAAGCAACCTAGATGTCCATCAGCAGATGAATGGATAAGCAAGCTGTGGTACATATACACAATGGAGTATTACTCAGCCATTAAAAAGAATACATTTGAATCAGTTCTAATGAGGTGGATGAAACTGGAGCCTATTATACAGAGTGAAGTAAGCCAGAAGGAAAAACATCAATACAGTATACTAACGCATATATATGGAATTTAGAAAGATGGTAACAATAACCTGGTATACGAGACAACAAAAGAGACACTGATGTATAGAACAGTCTTATGGACTCTGTGGGAGAGGAAGAGGGTGGGAAGATTTGGGAGAATGACATTGAAGCATGTAAAATATCATGTAAGAAATGAGATGCCAGTCCAGGTTCGATGCACGATACTGGATGCTTGGGGCTAGTGCACTGGGACGACCCAGAGGGATGGTATGGGGAGGGAGGAGGGAGGAGGGTTCAGGATGGGGAACACATGTATACCTGTGGCGAATTCATTTTGATATTTGGCAAAACTAATACAATTATGTAAAGTTTAAAAATAAAATAAAATTAAAAAAAAAAGAAAATCAGTGCTCTAGCGTTTAACTTTTTTAGAAGCAGATGAAAAGTGTGTTTGATGATGATACAGTTTTTAACAGCTTTATTGAGTTCACATACCAGTGGCTTTTAGCATAGAGTTATGCACGCTTCCCTGGTGGCTTAGATGGTGAAGAGTCTGCCTGCAACGCGGGAGACTCTGGTACAATCCCTGGGTCGGAAAAATCACTTAGAGGAGGAATTGGCAACCCACTCCAGGATTCTTGCCTGGGAAATCCCATGGACAGAGGAGCCTGGTGGACTACAGCCCATGGGTCACACAGAGTTGGACACAACTGAGCGACTTAACACCACACTGATGAATGTTACCAGATATATGAAACATGATATCTGAGTAAATTTCATACCTAACATCTTCAAACTGTATGTGTATGTATGTATGTATGTATATATATATATATATATATATATATATATAAATTAAAATGCTTATACATTTGAAATTTGTAGTCCCATTACTGATATTTTAAATTACCATCATCATAATTCTTTCAGTTGTAGGAAATATCATGAGTTACATTTTAAAAAATGATTAGGTAAAGCAGATGAAAAAGCCAATGAAAGAGCAAACTCTACATGTGCTTCCCTGGGTCTAAGAGAAGTGGAGATTAAACTGATGGAGAGAGGCAGTAATCTTTTCCTTATTCTCCAATTCCTATTGGCTTTCCCATGATAGAGAAAACAGATGATTCTAAAAGATGCTTTCATTTAACAAATATTAAGTGTTTCCTACCTCTTAGTACTAACTTCCTTTTCTAAATAAGAAAGCAGGACCATAGATAGGTTAAATATTTTGACCATAAGAAAATGCTGGCCAATGGTAGTACACAGACAAAATGAAGTCTCTCAATCTGAAACCTAAACACGTAATCTCTGAATTCATTGCCTCTTGGGATCCATTAGCTTACCTGAGTGTTCAGTTAAAGGGGTCACAATATCTCTCTGTAATACCAGCTACTTGACCATAAGAAGGGCTTTCTGGTGGCTCAGATGGTAAAGAATCTGCCTGCAATATAGAAGACATTAGTTTGATCCCTCAGAGAAGGCAATGGCACCCCACTCCAGTACTCTTGCCTGGAAAATCCCATGGATGGAGGAGCCTGGTGGGCTGCAGTCCATGGGGTCGCGAAGAGTCTGACACGACTGAGCGACTTCACTTTCACTGTTCACTTTCATGCATTGGAGAAGGAAATGGCAACCCACTCCAGTGTTCTTGCCTGGAGAATCCCAGGGACGGGGAGCCTGGTGGGCTGCCGTCTATGGGGTCGCACAGAGTTGGACACGACTGAAGTGACTTAGCAGCAGCAGCAGCAATTTGATCCCTGGGTTGGGAAGATCACCTGGAGAAGGGAATGGCTACCCACTCCAGTACTCTTGCCTGGGGAATCCCATGGACAGAAGATCCTGGCAAGCTACAGTCCATGGGGTTGCAAAGAGTCAGACACAACAGCAACTAACACTTCTTCTTTTTTTTTTTTTACCATCATACACTATAGGAAACTAAAATTACCAATTCCAACACTCATGGGACATTTCTGGGAATTAATCTGCATTTACAACCCACATTTGTGAGTTCACCTACAGTGTAATGAGCTGACCTTACCTCTTCAAACTTTCCACTTTTGCTGCTTTCTTTCTTTTTTTTTTTTTTCTTTTTTTCATTTCTATGTTCCATTGGAAAGATTTGTCTTGACCATTCCCCATTGGACAACTTAACCTAGAAGAGTTTGACCCTTAGTCATCCAATCACTATTCAGATTTTCTTGAGCATCTCACAAAACAAGCTATAATTTAAGCAGGTGTAAATTTTAGAAATTTCAGTCCTTTTAAAAATGTTGAACTTCTCAGTAGTCCACTTTTTTAAAAACTTGATAGAATATACCAAATCATTAACATTGTTATGGAAGGATATCAAGGGATGCTTTAATAAATCAAGTTTACAGTAGCCCCCACTCCTTATCTGCAGGGGATACTTTCCAAGACCCCCAAGATGCTTGAAACCTTGGATAGTACTAAACTCCATATACACTATTTCTTTTTCCTATACATACACACTTGTGATACAGTTTAATTTATAAATCAGGCACAGTAATAAATTAACAACAATAATAAAATAGAACAATTAAAATAATATAATGTATTAAAGTTATGTAAATGTCATCTACCTCTCACTCTCTTAAAATATCATATTGTACACATTTAATGCCTTTTCCATCTTACCTAAGCACTTACCACACACAGTGGCCATAACTATTGTAGTTTGAGATGCAGCAGCAAACGCAATTTTTTTCCTTCTTTATAATTTCTTGGGTAGAAGATTTATTATTGTAGATCTTAGCAACTTCAGCATTTGACTTCTTTATTAAGTCAGTATCTTTCACCATTTCACTTAAAGGAAGGACTTAATGGCTTCTCTTTGGCATATCAAATTGCCAGCATCACTACTCTTATCCTTTGGGGCCATGATTAAGTAAAATAAGGATGACTTGAACATAAGTATTGTGATACCATGGCTGCTGACCTGATAACTAGAGGCTACTAAGTGACTAATGAGGACGATGCATTGGACAAAGGGATGGTTCATGTCCCTGGTTGGATGCAGCAGGACAGTGCAAGATTGCATCACTGCTACTCAAAATGATCTGCAGTTTAAAATGTATGAATTTTTTCTTTCTAGAATTTTCCATGAATATTTTCAGACCACAGTTGACCATGGGTAACTGAAACTTTGGAAAGCAAAGCTGTGGGTAAGTGCTATTGGTTTACTGTTTCTGATGTAGGTGGCTGAAAGTTCCTCAAGGGGAACTGAAGTTCTCAGTCTAAAGTTTTCCTATTACACATTTATGTTATCAGACTTAGAGAGAGGAAACTGTTCCCAGAACAGTGTGAATTATTTTATTTTGAAATTTTACTAATACTTTAATAAGGGAAAAAATGAATAGTTCCATTTAACATTAAGAATTTTACCTTTCAGCTTATAACTATAAACAGAATTCTATGGAATTTCCTGGAGAATGCTAGTTAAAAGAAAATCCTCTACCTGTAAAATTGTGAAGGAAGCTACTTGAAATAAAGGCAGAGAAATTAATAGAGATGATTAGTTTTTGCTTATATGAATCAGCAGTGATTGGTGGTGTTTTTTTTTTTTCTCAAAAAAGTAAAGCAAGAATTTATGTACACAAAAGTATACTCTCAAAGGGAGACCAGACAAGCAAGCAAGTAGTTGCCCTGAGTTTTCTTAGCAAGGTGGTTATGTAGGGCATACAGATGAAGGGGCGGTATATTCATTGAGGAATGCAGGGTTGAGGGTTGTATTCCCTGATTTTCATCCCAGCTTCACCTTTGATTGCTGTTTCTTGATATACAATATTAAAATCAAGAGAAATTAATTTATGTTTAGATCATAGGCAATGATATATATATATATAATATCTTTAAGTGAATAAACATTAAGGAATTCATATTTTCAACTTCAAAACAATGTATATCTTGTTATAAAATTTATTATGTATTTGATAGCATAATCAGAAAAAAAAGAATATCTTCATCTGTCTATAAATGTGGCTTAAAAAAAGAAATAGGGCATTGATATAGGAGTTGCAATAGTTTTTTTCATTGATTCCCAAGTAAAGTAAGAGCTATTACAATTAAAAGTAAAATATTGAGAGGTGATAGAAAATCATCCATAATTTAAATACAAAATTGAAATTCTATTACAATGAAAACAAATATTAGTTATATTAATATATTCAGTTCAGTTCAGTCACTCAGTCATATACGACTCTTTGCGACCCCAAGAATCGCAGCACGCCAGGCCTCCCTGTCCATCACCAACTCCTGGAGTACACTCAGACTCATGTCCATCGAGTCCGTGATGCCATCCAGCCATCTCATCCTCTGTCGTCCCCTTCTCCTCCTGCCCCCAATCCCTCCCAGCATCAGAGTCTTTTCCAATGAGTCAACTCTTCGCATGAAGTGGCCAAAGTACTGGAGTTTCAGCTTCAGCATCATTCCCTCCAAAGAAAGCCCAGGGCTAATCTCCTTCAGAATGGACTGGTTGTATCTCCTTGCAGTCCAAGGGACTCTCAAGAGTCTTCTCCAGCACGACAGTTCAAAAGCATCAATTCTTAGGCGCTCAGCCTTCTTCACAGTCCAACTCTCACATCCTTACATGACCACAGGAAAAACCATAGCCTCGACTAGATGGACATTTGTTGGCAAAGTAATGTCTCTGCTTTTGAATATGCTGTCTAGGTTGGTCATAACTTTCCTTCCAAGGAGTAAGCGTCTTTTAATCTCATGGCTGCAGTCACCATCTGCAGTGATTTTGGAGCCCCCAAAAATAAAGTCTGACACTGTTTCCACTGTTCCCCTATTATTTCCCATGAAGTGATGGGACCGGATGCCATGATCTTAGTTTTCTGAATGTTGAGCTTTAAGCCAACTTTTTCACTCTCCACTTTCACTTTCATCAAGAGGCTTTTGAGTTCCTCTTCACGTTCTGCCATAAGGGTGGTATCATCTGCATATCTGAGGTTATTGATATTTCTCCCGGCAATCTTGATTGCAGCTTGTGTTTCTTCCAGTCCAGAGCTTCTCATGATATACTCTGCATATAAGTTAAATAAGCAGGGTGATAATATACAGCCTTGATGAACTCCTTTTCCTATTTGGAACCAGTCTGTTGTTCCATGTCCAGTTCTTATTGTTGCTTCCTGACCTGCATACAGATTTCTCAAGAGGCAGGTCAGGTGGTCTGGTATTCCCATCTCTTTCAGAATTTGCCACAGTTTATTGTGATCCACACAGTCAAAGGCTTTGGCATAGTCAATAAAGCAGAAATAGATGTTTTTCTGGAACTCTCTTGCTTTTTCCATGATCCAGCAGATGTTGGCAATTTGATCTCTGGTTCCTCTGCCTTTACTAAAACTAGCTTTAACATCAGGAAGTTCACGGTTCATGAAGCCTGGCTTGGAGAATTTTGAGCATTACTTTACTAGCATGTGAGATAAGTGCAATTGTGCGGTAGTTTGAGCATTCTTTGGCATTGCCTTTCTTTGGGATTGGAATGAAAACTGACCTTTTCCAGTCCTGTGGCCACTGCTGAGTTTTCCAAATTTGCTGGCATATTGAGTGCAGCACTTTCACAGCATCATTTTTCAAGATTTGAAATAGCTCAACTGGAATTCCATCACCTCCACTAGCTTTGTTCATAGTGATGCTTTCTAAGGCCCACTTGACTTCACATTCCAGGATGTCTGGCTCTAGGTCAGTGATCACACCATTGTGATTATCTGGGTTGTGAACATCTATTTTGTACAGTTCTTCTGTGCATTCTTGCCACCTCTTCTTGATATCTTCTCTTGGCACTGCTCCCTTATGTAAGTGGTGCTTGAGTTCAGTTCAGTTCAGTCACTCAGTCCTGTCTGACTCTTTGCGACCCCATGAAACACAGCACGCCAGGCCTCCCTGTCCATCACCAAATCCCAGAGTCCACCCAAACCCATGTCCATTGAGTCGGTGATGCCATCCAACCATCTCATCCTCTGTCGTCTCCTTCTCCTCCTGCTCTCAATCTTTCCCAGCATCAGGGTCTTTTCAAATGAGTCAACTCTTTGCATCAGGTGGCCAAAGTATTGGAGTTTCAGCTTCAACATCAGTCCTTCCAATGAACACCCAGGACTGATCTCCTTTAGGATGGACTGGTTGGATCTCCTTGCAGTCCAAGGGACTCTCAAGAGTCTTCAACACCACAGTTCAAAAGCATCAATTCTTCCATGCTCAGCTTTCTTTATAGTCCAATTCTCACTTCCATACATGACCACTGGAAAAACCATAGCCTTGACTAGACGGACCTTTGTTGACAAAGTAATGTCTCTGCTTTTTAATATGCTGTCTAAGTTGGTCCTAACTTTACTTCCAAGGAGTAAGTGTCTTTTAATTTCATGGCTGCAGTCACCATCTGCAGTGATTTTGGAGTCCAGAAAAGTAAAGTTAGCCACTGTTTCCATGGTTTCCCCATCTATTTGCCATGAAGTGATGGGACCAGGTGCCATGATCTTAGTGTTCTGAATGTTGAGCTTTGAGAGTAGTTCCCTTCAAATACTCAGTAATAAAACTTACAGTAAGTAAGGACGGATGTTCTCACACAAGTTTCTGTCTGTAATAGGAATGCATTTCACAAATCAGTCTTCTGGATAATGTTCAGCATGGATGTTAGCAGTTATTTATACTGCACATATTAGAATTCTTTTGGAGAACCAACTCACGTGAAGGCCACGGTACATTAATGCCTAGTGTGCATGCTTAGTTGCTTGGTTGTGTCTGACTCTTTGTGACCCCATGGACTGTAGTCCACCAGTCTCCTCTATCCATGGAGTTCTCCAGGAAAGAATACTGGAGTGGGTAGCCATTCCCTTCTCCAGGGGATCTTCCCAACTCAGGGATCAAACTACTGTCTCCTATATTGTAGGCAGATTCTTTACCACCTGAGCCACCAAGGAAGCCCAAATGATGCCTATTAGCCTAAGAAATAGTTCAAACTTCTGGTTATCCATTGGCTGCCCTTGGTTGGCATTTCCTTATCTGAAGGCCTGCATCTCTCTACCTTCTAAATGGCCTCTTGATGACTGGGAACTCACTTATCTATATAGAGACCACCCACATGACCAGTATTTGCTAGCTAAGACCTGTGATTCCCCTGATTAATTTCTTACAATTGATCTCCACTTACAATAGTCAGTTCACCTGTAGAAACATGCTGCCTCTACACCTTAAACTGTGACTTCTGCCATGATGTAGAAACTTCTGAACTGTATAAATATCATACCTCTCCCACTTAGCAGAACTACTCCATGGGTCAGATCTACTCCATTGTGTTTTCTTTTTTTTCTTCCTAGTTAAGAGTCTTTTATTTCTTTCATTACTTATATTGTTGTGCATCAAACAAAATTTATAACTGGTCTATGAGTTCAGAGTCTTGGAATGTCTTTATACATCTCTATTAATGCCAATGTATTAAAATTGTCATTAAGTGTGCTAGGCACTTTTCATACACACACACTTTTTTAAACCCTACAACTGTTTGAGATTAGTGAAAATATTCATTTTTATCATATGAGGACACCAGGACACAGAGTTTATAGACATTCTATAAGCCAGCATAGTAAGAAATTGATGGTCAGGATTTAAATATAGGTGTTTTGACTTCTGAGTCTAAACTCATATGCACTATATTTCAATTGCTTTTCAAAGTAAGTTTTTAACAGGGTTACTAATCTAGTAATTCAGAGAATGTGATAGTGTAGTCTATCTAGAATTCAATATAGCATTTGATGATATGCCATGGAAATATTTTTCATCTCTTTTTGAAATGGAGAAGTATGCACTGAATACTTATTTAATCAAGTAGATTTTTACCTGGTTTTAGGATTAAAGGATCAATGCTAATCTGGAGGGAAATGTGCTGTTATGCCATAAAATTCATTTCAATCTCAACAGTTAAGCATATTTATTAACGACTTATGTTTACATATGCAAAACACAATGATCAGACTTACAGATGAGATGAAACTGGAAGAAAGAGTAAATGCTTTGAATTTCTGTACCAAAAATATCTTGATAGACTGCAGCAAAGGGCTGAATATTAAAAGATACCATTAAATCAGGAAAAAAAAATTTAAGATTTGGTACTTTCCTTAGATGTTCAAGGCAGCTAAGCATAAGTTTACATAGTGGAGGTGTGGACAAGTAGCAGCATCCACGGAAATGGTTTAGAGACATTACATCAACAAACCAGGCCCATGTGAATTACCAATTTGCTATGTGAAAGTGAAAGTCACTCAGTCATGTCTGACTCCCAGGCTCCTATGTCCATGGAATTCCCCAAGCCAGAATACTGAAATGAGTAGCTGTTCCCTTCTCCAGGGTATTGTCCCAACGCAGGGATCAAATGCAGATCTCCCACACTGCAGGTGAATTCCTTACCATCTGAGCTATCAGATAATCTGAGCATGAGTATGGAGAAAATAGGACAGTACCTACAATGAAAGAAAGGCTAGTGCCACACTGCTCAGTTCTCATCAAACCATAGATTTGCTTTTTTTTTTTACTGTTTATCAATAACTACACTTGAATGACAGTGTGAATACCATGGGCATATTTTTTTTGGGTAAACCAAAGTTTGGTGAAGGATGTCATGTAACGTGAGAGTGCCTGAAGAAGGTATAGATGCTTGCATGACAGAGAAATGGAAATATGTTTGAACTTAAATATTAAAAACTCTTTTTTTTCTGAAAAATGTATTTTACAAATATTCTAGTCTCCCAAGAGTTACCTTGGGGGGAAAAGTATGGAAGCAAAACGGTAAGACAAGTTTATGAACAGAAAGAAGTATCTTGAAATATTTAGAGCTAAGAAACACCTTATGAACACCCAAACATAAGACTTGCTCTATTATTATAGATGAATTTTAAGGGTAAACTGTGGTGTTGGATTTTATGCTAATGAAGATTCCCTTCAAACTATGGAAAGTTAAAGCTATTTCCTTTCCCACCCTTTTGTTTGTCTGTTTCTAAAAATTGAGATCAGAAAGGAAGGTTTCTCCTTGGAAGAAAAGCTATGACAAACTCAGATAGCATATAACAAAGCAGAGACATCACTTTGCCCACAAAAGTCTGTAGAGTCAAACCTATGGTTTTTCCAGTAGTCATGTATGGATATGAGAGTTAGACCCTAAAGAAGGCTGAGCACTAAAGAACTGATGCTTTCAGTGGTGCCGGAGAAGATTCTTGAGAGTCCCTTGGACAGCAACAAGATCAAACTGTTCAATCCTAAAGGAAATCAACCCTGAATATTCTTTGGAAGGACAGATGCTGAAGCTGAAGCTCCAATACTTTGGCCACCTGATGAGAAGAGCCAACTCACTGGAAAAAACCCTGATGCTGGGAAAGATTGAGGGCAGGAAGAGAAGGGGATGAAATGGTTAGATGGCATCTTTGACTCAATAGACATGATTCTGAGCAAACTCAGGGAGATAGTGAAGGACAGGGAAGGCTGGCGTGCTGCAGTTCATGGGGTCACAAAGAGTTGGACACTACTGAGCGACTGAACAACAGGGAAGGTGCTAGAGAAAAAAGACGGCTGTTAGTAAATCTACAGCAACTCAACACCATGGACAGCACAGGCCTTTGAAGCAGACCTGGCCTCCTTGGGGAACAGCAGCCTCTGCCTGCATTAAACTTTTATATTCCATTCTGTCTTCTGTTCTCTGCCTCCTATACACTTAAGTCTTAGTTCAATTTTTAAAGATATATTTTTTTAAATGTAGCTCTTTAACTTCTATGACAGAAACAGGGACCCCATTATTCCTCTGTACATCATTACATTCCTTGACAAATATTGTCCCTATGCTAGAAAAATATTTAAAGTAGTGTAGGGGGATTGACCATTTCAGTGGTTCCCATTGACTCTTTTAATATGACTCCAAAGATAACTTTTTTTTTCTTTTTTATTAAATGCAGGGTCTTCTCAGTTGCTGGAGCAGAGTGCTTCATGCTTACAGTAATAATATCTTAGAGTAGATCTGCACTGACTTCCACTGTTCTGTCTTTCAAAGAATCTTATCTTCTTTCTCTGAAAACTGGCTAAAAGATAGAGGCAAACAAAGGTAGGGCATTACCATCACATAAGTGCCTACTTAAGTTCTAAACTATGAGTCCCTCTTTCCCGTTGCATTTGGTCCTCATACCAGTTTGGGAGAGTAGGTGTGGCTAGTTAATTTCACAGATAAGGAAATGGAGAGCGGTTCAGCTATGAAGAGAGGCTGACTCCAAGGCACAGAGTACAGACTGGTGTTAGAAAGAGTTGGCATCCATAATTGTACCCTCTTCTTTTCTCCCCACTGAGGAGGGTGGAAATACACAGACAAGAAAGGAGTGAGCTCTCACAGTTCTAGTCCTTAATTGCACAAATCTACTCCCTGTAAAGATGTGCCATTTATAGGCACAAGAACACAAACAACCCCAAAACAATTAGCATTAGGCCGCAGGGATTCTGGGAAAGTAGCACCATAGGAAGAGAAAGGAAGTCTTCAGGCTTTTTTTGGCACTCCATGTTAAGAACTGTGAAAATACAAGTTTTCAAAACTTCTGAAATAGTTGCATAACTTTTGATATCAATTTTACCACAATTCATGTTTTCCTGAAAAGAAGAAACCTAGTGGAACTACAGAACATATATGCCAGGTTTTTAAACTTTGGCCACTAAAACCTTAGAACAGAGTCTTATCTACTTATGACATATTCTACTTTTTGTAGACTCCAGGTTGAAAAGATCAGAGTCTAACTAAACTTAATGCTTCAATCATATATGAGCCTGAGAAAAAATAAAATAAAAAAATATATTGTTTTAATGATGGTATTAGATTGGTGCAAAAGTAATTGCGGTTTTGCATTGTTGAAATTTGCCATTTAATATTAGAATACATTCTTAAATATATGTGGTTATTTTATACATCATTTTAATATGTATTTCTCACTTTATGTTTTTCTGCTAATGACTTAGTACTTGCTATTTATCTTTATTTTACACTAGGGAAATGATGTTAGATAAAAAGCAAATTCGAGCGATTTTCTTATTCTCGTTAAAAGTGGGTCATAAAGCAGCAGAGACAACTTGCAACATCAACACATTCCACCCAGGAACTGCTAACAAACGTACAGTTCAGTGGTGATTCAAAAACTTTTGCAAGAGATTAGACCTTTGAAGATGAGAGTGCAGTGGCCAGCCACCAGAAGTTGACAATGATCAACTGAGAGCAATCATCGAAGTTGATCCTCTTGCAACTGCACAAGAAATAAGAACTCATTGTCAACCATCCTATGGTCATTCAGCATTTGAAGCAAATTGGAAAGGTGAAAAAGCTGGATAAATGGGTGCCTCATGAATTGACTGCAAATCAAAAAAATTGTCATTTTGAAGTTTCATCTTTTATTTTTATTGAGCTTCCCTGTAGGAGACATGCATTCAATCCCTGGGTCAGGAAGATCCCTGGAGGAGGGACTGGCAACATACCCCAGTATTCTTGCCTGGAGAAGCCCATGGACAGAGGAGCCTGGTGGGCTACAGTCCATGGGGTCTCAAAGAGTCGGACAGACTGAGAAATTAACACTTCTCTTACTCTAGGCAACAACAAGAAATCATTTCCTGATACCAAATTGTGACATAGTATGAAAAGTGGATTTTATACAACAACAGCTGACAATCAGCTTAGTAGTTGGACCAAAAAGAAGCTCCAAAGAACTTCCCAAAGCCAAATTTGCACCAAAAAAAGGTCATGGTCACCATTTGGTGGTTTATGGCCTGTCTGATCCACCACAGCTTTCTGAATCCCAGCTAAATCATTACATGAGAAGTATGCTAAGCAAATTGTTGCGATGCACCAAAAACTGTAACACCGGCAGCTGCATTGGTCAACATAGTGGGCCCAATTCTTTTCCACAACACCTAACCACACTTCACACAACCAACACTTCAAATCAAAAGCTGAACAAGTTGGGCGACAAAATTTTACCTCATCCACCATTTTCACCCAACTCTCGCAACCAACTACCCCTTAAGCATCTCGACAACTTTTTGCAGGGAAAACGTTTCCACAACCAGTAGGAGGCAGAAAATGATTTCTAAGAGTTCATTGAACCCCTAGGCACAGATTTCTACACTATGAGGCTAAACAAACTTATTTCTTATTGGCAAAAGTGTGTTGATTATTGGTTTTTATTTTGATTAATAAAGATGTGTTTGAGCCTAGTTATAATGATTCAAAATTCAGTCCCAAACCACAATTACATTTTCACCAACCTAATACATCTACATGAAAATGATAAAGAATTTTGAAATGGAAAAGATTTCCCACTTTGAAACTCAAGTTACTGTTTTACTTCTTTGGAAATAAAAATATCTATTTAAAGGAAAGCAGTAATAGAACCATATATTTCTTTGCTGCTCTAAGTTCCTTTTGAATAAGTTACAGCTTTATCAGACAAAAGGACAACCACCAGATAATTTCTATATTCTGTACAAGGCATAGCTTCATAGTCTATATATGTGCAAAAATACTGCCTATAACTGTAAAGTTTCTGCGTAAAAGAGAGGTCAATCACGACCACCCACTATGGCCATTGATCATGTTGGGCAATTAACTGAGATCCTGTGTTCTTGCATGGAACAAGGGAGCTGGACTAGCTCTTTTGCAGACATTTATCAGGCCTGATATCTTATGTGACCTCATGTTTTCTCTGACAGTACTTTTGGTGCAACTATTCAGGACATATGATGCCAGAGAACTCCCAAAACATAACCAAATGCCATCCTTTCTCTCCATTTTGTGAAACAGAATATGATACACTTTCCTTAGTTTACAAAGGTACTTGACTTTTATTTTATATAACAGAACTTAAAGCAACCCTTTCACATAAAAAGAACATAGTGAATATTTCTTAAACAAACAAATGAGTCAATGAATTCATAACAGTAGTTCATTTTGGACCGTGAATTCCTGTCAACATTTCAACTACCAAACTACTGTTTTCTAAGCTCACACTTATATCATTATACTAACATTTTAAAATGTTACATTTAAATGTTACATTTTAAAATTTAAACATTTTAAAACATTTTAAAAATGATACCCATCTAACAATGTTTTATGAGACTTCCCTTGAATCAGTATAATTTAGATAAACGAAGTTTCAGTGAGTGTCATTATATGCCTCTGCCTGGTTCTAGATGTGGGGACAATGGAACTGGGAAGAAATAGTATCTGCCCTCAAAAATTTCACAATCAAGTCAGATGGGTAGGAGAAGGTCACTGATAACCAAGGCCTCAACAAAGAGGGAGACTATCTGCCACATGTTCAGAGCAAGAAGAATATGCATCCATTTTAAAGATTCAGAAAACTTTTTAAGAGCATTAAAGACATGTCTTAGGATCAGGCAGAGTTTTGACAAAGACTGGTGGAAAGAAGTTTCTAATATTTTCCTATTTTAACTTGAAAGGTGCTTGATCCATTCTGGACTGAGTCCATAAATTCCTTTATATGATTACAAACAACAGGGGCCTGAGTGGCTTTTGTGATCTTTAGACTTCATTAAGTCATTTCATAACTTCATAGTACCCAACCCACATGTCAGGCAGAGCGGATACTATCACACCCATTTTGGAGATAATGAATCAGAGTTCTGAGATTTCCAAAGTCACAGAAAAAAACAGATGATTTAATGGATAAAAATACCTTTTACCTTGGAAAACCAATGCTATTAATGCTGCTATACTCCTAGGATAAATCGTTTGTAGAAAACGGTCACTCAAAGCAAGGCAAGCTTTTCATGGGAGTAAAGTATGCCCTAAGTGATACAATTTAACCAAAAATTTCTTAATTATCGTCAACCACACTATAATATTATGTTGTGGGTGATAATAGCACAGACACATGATTAGGAATTAGATCATATCAAAGGTGTATAGAAAGGAGTGGGGTGGGGGTGGGAGGTGGAGTACTGGAATGTTTAGTGAGAATTTGCCAGAAGAGTAACACAGTGTATGTCAGATTCTACAAGTATATGTCAACCCACTGAAAGGACATCACAGGCAGAGTACTGACGCAAAATATTATTAGACACCTAGGGTAGGCAAATATGTATTTAAACGAAGAGCTCTGTAGTGCTTTCTCCAATAAAAATCCTGTTCCTAGATGGGATGGGATGGTTTCCTGGGTTTCTGGACTAAAATCTATCTGTTCTGGGAAGACTGAAAATTTATAAGGAAGAGGGGGCACAGTATGGGAAGCATAGCTGAGAGGAAACGAAGGCCAAGGAGCAGAGTTTAAATGTCAGGATCACTCTCCCCGTGTATCCTTAGCTTTAATCGACTACAGTAGCTGCAGACTCAGTGCTGACTTTGTTCGAACCTAGGAGACAGTTAAGGGAAGGAAAAATTGAAGACTTATTTTCTCTTTAGCTTGCACAATCAAATTTATCTAAATTAGCAATGAATTCAAGAGAATATATGTAAAATTACTAGAGTTTGAGAGAGCCCTCACCACACTTCTCAAAAGTACACGCATTGCATTTGAAATACTCAGATGTGTGACTTTGATATTGTTGATACCCAGTAGGATTCTAACCATTAAGTCCAAGTATTCTCAGGAAAAATCTCAGCCCCCACATCCCAGATACGACTTTCTCACTTGTCTTTCCTTACAGAAACTATGTTTTGACTTCTTGAAGCCATCATAAGCCTGTGTTTCTTTTCTGTCTGGAAAATAACAGACAGTGTGACCCTGGCTGTCATCTTGTTTTTCAACTGCTGATCTGATCCCACCTAATAAGTAGCAACCAATGGTGACTATCGCAATTCAGATTAAAAGGAGGAGAGGGGCATGATGTGCAGACAAAGCTCAGATGTGGGTTTGTTGATATTTGTAGCAGGAGGTTAATTAGCATTAACAGAAGTATCAGCAGTCGCTTGGACTCACTCATAAGGTACCGGCTGCTCTCAGCAGTAAAGTACAGAGGAAAACAAGTCAAAATAGTTTTCTTTTTTCCTCTTACAGAAAAACCATTTACAAAAACAAACATAAAGTAATTGGATTCTTTTTTGTTTGCTTTCTGTTTCTCCTTTCCAGCTAAGTGTTTGATTTAGCTGCTTCTTTTGCTCCTTCCAAGTCCTACATAGTTTGAGTAATGATAGCGTTACTTGTACTTTACTTCCCCATCCTTTGGTGGTTATTTTCCTTCTCTTTAAGTAACAATTTTATGTTACTTTTATTTTATTTTATTTTCAGTGAATGATGAGTGTATATTTATGGGTGGTTTATACCTTTGGGATTATATAAATAAATGCAGGGCACACATTTATCCCTCTGATCACTAAACCCATAAAACTCTTGAAGGCCCTACTTCTCCCTTTTCTATGCAATGATCAGAATTAACATATCCAATGTTTCAGCCTTAAACAAAGCCCAGAAAAGGGATTTGTTTGTTCGACAGTATATTTCTTTTCCATTTGCTCTCCAATAAAAAAGAAACAACTTTTTTAAATGCAATTTTCTTGTATTTGTATGCAGGAGAGCTTAAGGTCATTTGAAAAGCTATTCCAGGTATTCCAAACATAAATGTCCACTGTTTAGTAACTGTAGAATTATTTAATATACACATGTCAGTCTATTATTATTTCTTCTTTGATGTTTTATAGAAAGTTTACTATTTTAAGGTATTAATGAAGGATTAATAAATAATAACCATAATGTGATTAAAATATTTTCTTCTTTGCAAGACTGATGTTAATAATTTGATGAGAACCTTTAAGATTAATTTCTTTGGTCTTTTCTTCTTTGGTCTTTTCTTGCTTTGCAAGACTGATGTTAAGAATTTTGATGAGAACCTTCAAGATTAATTTCTTTGCTCTCCTTCTTTGGTAGAAGGAGCTGGAAATGGATTCAAAGGAAAATTAAGGAAATATGTATATATATGTATTTAAAAATTCTGACCACAAAGCAAAGACAGCTTAAAATTCTTTGAGGAAAATTTACTCAGTGGTGATAAGAGATACGAGACAGGGTGTCCTGTCATTGTTTTGTACAAAAACATAAAAGGAAGTTAACTGTAACATCATTTCAACTTAAGACTAGCCAAATCAGATGGAATATATCTATCTATACCCAAATATACCTATCTAGACAGACAGACAGATATAAAGACATTACTGTAGATTATTTTATAAATGGTACCATGTATGAATCATAGGTAAGTGTTTCTCATCAAGTATCATGGCTCACTGGATAGACAAGATGGATTAGACAAATACCTCAATTTACCCAACCCTATCATATAGTAGGGTTACTTGCTTTTTGGAAGAAAAGCTATGACAAACCTAGAAAGCATATTAAAAAGCAGAGACATTATTTTGCTGACAAAGGTCTGTATAGTCAAAGCTATGATATTTACAGTAGGCATGAATGGATGTGAGAGTTGGACCATAAAGAAGGCTGAGCACTAAAGAATTGATGCTTTTGAACTGTGGTGTTGGCGAAGACTCTTGAGAGTCCTTTGGACTGCAAGGATATCAAACCAGTCAATTCTAAAGGAAATCAGTTTTGAATGTTCATTGGAGGGACTGATGCTGAGGCGGAAGCTCCGACACTTTGGCCACCTAATGTGAAGTACCAACTCATTGAAAAAGACCCTGATCCTGAGAAAGACTGAAGGCAGGAGGAGAAGGGGACAACCGAGGATGATAGATATGGTTTGATGGCATCATTGACTTAAGGATATGAGTTTGAGCAAGCTCAAGGAGATGGTGAAGGACAGGAAAGCCTGATATGCTACAGCCCATAGGGTTGCAGAGTCAGACATGACTGAACAACAAATCATACAGTAGAGGATACTGAGGTACACAAATGCTAAGTGAGAACCCAAACAGTAGTTATTTGGTGACTGAACTGGGGATAAAATCTAAGTCCCTGGCCCTTTATTCAGTAGCCTTTCCTTAAATATACAGTGCCATTCTTGGAAATCAGAGTAAAGAAAGCTTCAGTCTTGATGATCTTCTACTCTTTCTCTATAAAAATGCATCATAGGAATACAATATGTAACTCATGGGCTGAGGAACTGGACATGTGTTAAAAGTGAGGAGATTTTAAGATTCTATTCTTCTCAAATTTAATTTCAAAAGAGGATCCATATCTTGAATCCTTGTGATTGAGGAAGAACAATGAAGGAAGGAGAATTCTCATTTATAAGTATATTCTGTTATTTTAGTGAGGAGATAGCTGCTATGTTTTCTTCAGTTTGATGACAGCTAATTATCCAAATCATTAGGACAAAAGGAGATTGGACGTGGATGTATGGATAAGAGGTACATGTCTGCATCTTATTTGTCTTGTCAGTGGACTAGTTTTGTGTGCTCAGTCCCTCAGTTGTGTTTGACTCTTTGTGACCCCGTGGACTCTAGCCTGCCAGACTTCTCTGTCCATGGAATTTTCCACTCAAGAATACTGGAGTAAGTTTCCATCCGGGGGATCTTCCTGATGCAGGGATTGAATTCACATCTCTTGCATCTCCTGCACTGGCGGGTGGATTCTTCACCACTGCGCCACCTGGGAAGCCCTTGTCAGCAGAGACCCGGCAACATTTGGGTGTTTGGGATACTTTTTTGCTATTTTTTAATGATATGAGTAGGCTTTGGCAAGTGGTCATCCTAAAAGAGAATTTAGACTGCTCAGTAATTGAACACTGAATTATCACAGGAAGGAAGAGGATAGTCTAGGCTGATAAAGTCAGAGTGCAGGTGTGCACACGTGTGTGCAAGACAGAAAGAAACAAGGGCATCAGCCTAGGTAACAAATGCAGGAGTTTAGAAAAGTCTTGGTGGAAGTAAAGAATCAGACTTTCTGGAGTCTGTTGATTTTTCAGTGATAATTTTAAAAATTAACATTTTTGAGCATTTTCCTGCCAATTTTTTCCAGTATCCTAAGGTTTTACATAAGCCATCTCAATTCTTATAACAAATTAGAATAGTATCTATGATCATTTTCCAGAGGATAAAGAATAAGCTATGGCGGCAAAATAATTTCCCCAAGGTCACTTAACTAAAAAGTGACTGACAGAGGCTGGATTTGAACTCAGGAATTTCTATATCAAGAACTCAAAGTTCTCAGACATTACAATACAGTGTCTCCAGTGACCATTTGCCCCATATCCAAGACCAAAAGTTATATGATTTATAGGTGATTTGGGCTGGCACAAAGAACTGAGTGCCTGCTGAAAGACAATAACGCAGAAAAGCAAATGAAATTCTCCTATAGCTCTGCTATTTAAATATACATTATGGAGAATAACTTAAAAAAAAAAAAAAGACAAGTGTCTTTCTCAAATTTTCTTAAATGCCTAGCAAGCTGATGCTAGCAAATGTGCCATTTCCCCATTCTTTAAGTATATTCTTTCTCATCATAATGCCATCCTCCAAATAGTTAGCACATGGTAAATGAGGGGGAAAATCTATATGAAAAAATGTGGCAAGAATATTGAAGTAGTGATGAAGAACAGATGGATGTTTCATAAGTAAAACAGTTTTAAAATAAATGAGGGTTCACAAGAGGTTTGCGAGAACCAGTTAATAGCCTATTCTAATAGTGAGACACATATGTAAAAGTCCTCCAGGTTCAGATGTTATTTGTGAGTCACCAGCAGAAGGACAGAATATTTTTGCACAATGGCCAAATTTAAGTACCTATTTTTAATCCTCATGTCACAACACTTGTTAGATATAATTCACCCTTATTTCCCAGCCCAGGGTTCTGACTGACAGTAACTTTTCTACTTGATGAGCAAGCACCCGTCAATGTCACAACACAGGGTTTATAGTAACCTATAATCTTTGACTTTGGGTCACTGTGGGTTCTCACAATCACAATTCACCTCCAATCAAAGACACTGGGACCAGCAGGTCCAGATGAAGAAACTGGAGCAGAGGAAAAGTGAACCTCACCTAACATAAGAAGATCTTAGGTATGTTTTGTGTAGAGAAACAGGAAGTACATGAATGAAACCGCTGCTGAACAACAAAACTAGAAGAACACGTGGATCCAGGTTCAGTTTATTTGGATTGTTTGCTTGCTTGGTTGACTTTTTAAAATACTGTGACTCCAGTCACTAGCAAAATGTGGCCTGGTGAATATAAAGATGCCAACATCATTTTCTTCAAAATTTCCCTCATAGAAAGGAACAATGTTGAGCAAATATTATCTCCTTTTGATGAACAGAGATCAAAACAGGGAGAATCTAGTGCAGCTCTCTCCATTTCAAAAGAATCATTAGTGCAAATGGCAGTCCTTAATTCTATATGCTCCCTATTAAGATGTGGAGTAAAAATAATTTATTGATGGCTCCTCAGAAAAAAAGACGTCTAGATTTGGAAGCATCTAGGTTACCAAAAATAATATGTAATTATTGAATAGTTACCTTGTATTAGGTATTATATTAAGAGTTCCATGTATAGTATTTCATTTAATCTTCATAGTGTTACATTAGAAAGTATCATTCTATCCATGTGACAGACACAAAAACTGAGGAACAGAGATGTTGAAGAATTTACTCTATCAAAAGAAGAAGTAAATGGACTGCAAACTGACTCTAGGCAGTCATGAAATTCCATTGAAGAGTAAGGATTATGATAAAAGATACAATTTACTTTATGAATTTAATATGCCATCGATATTAATATTTAACGTGACACTGTTAAGAAGAATAAAGTAGCACTTGGGATATGTAATCAGATATAACTCTATGTCAAACTTGAATATCTGATTTCAAAATACTGTCCCTTCTGCCTTGCAGCATTTGCAGGAGGTGCTAATTCAGGAGGTAATGAGCTCTTTTCTCTTTCCTGTCACAGTGAAGCCACCTATGCATGCGTACCAGTAGACTCATCTCTGGGACAAGATGGCACATGGGAAGAAGTTGGGGAAGGCAGAACCACTGAGAACTCATAGTATGTCATAACCATGCTCTCTTTGTAATAGTGTGTCACTGGCTTTTTCTTCCCTGGTTAGAATCAGAGCACTGAGACTTTGGAGCATTTATCTTGCTGGTAGACAGGGGAGATGTAAATGCCAGAAAGAAGGAGTTAAAGGATAGTATTTTCCTTCTCTGATAAAGGTCCACATAAATGATAATGTACCCAGGAAGCTTTTTATTCTGTCTCCTAAATTTTAATCTCAAAATAGTGTTTCTTCATATATTTGTCCTTTGGTCATTAATTTCCTTTGGCAGGCATGTTTTTTGGTCTTACCTCAGGGTGTTCAGATCCCTGGGTTGGAAGATGCCTTGGACAAAAGAAGGGCTACACACTCCAGTATCCTTGCCTGGAGATTTCATGGACAGAGGAGCCTGATGGGCTACAGTCCAAGGAGTCGCAAAAGAGTCAGATATGACTGAGAGATTAACACTTTCACTTCCACAGGGTGTTCAACTGCAAATTGTTTTTGTATCCAGAGTTTGGTTTGCAATACTTCAGGTAGTAATTTCTTAAGTTTTAACAAAGATCATTTCCTAGAATTTTCTTTCAAAGAAGAATATTAGTAAAAATATCTCTGGAATCTAAATATTCAGTACAAAGGGAAGGTAGTAAATTTACTCAGCCAATGATGGTTGCCGAGTGCCTTGTATGTTTCCAACAATGTCCATGGAATTGTAAATTTTCAGAAAAAGTAATGGGTTTTATCCCATTTCTACAGGACTGTCTTTCATTATCCTATTCCTCTATTTGTCCATCAAAATAAAGTTAAGAGTCTGTATATATTGCTGCAAAGATTATGAGGGTTTGATCAATGGTCATTCATCCATTCTGCAAGCATATGCTTTAAATTATGTATTAGGCATATGCTAAGTCCAAGATATTCAATCTTGAGTAGGACATGGTGTAGGAATGGTAGCAGAAAATCAGTTGACTTATGAGGATATAAAATGGAAATGATTTACTGAGTGGCTGTGACTTGAATTTGAATCTTTGGCCTATCTTGTTTTACAGCAAACTAACCAAACTGATTACTTGAATCACAGCCTTGTCTAACTCAATAAAACTACAAGCCATGATGTGTAGGGCCACCCAAGATGGATGGGTCATTGTGGAGAGTTCTGACAAAACTTGGTCCACTGGAGAAGGGAATGGCAAACCTCTTCAGTATTCTTGCCTTGAGAACCCCATGAACGATATAAAAAGGCAAAAACAAAAAAAAAATATGACACTGAAATATGAACTGCCCAGGTCAGTAGGTACCCAATATGCTACTGAAGAAGAGTGGAGAAATAACTCCAGAAAGGATAAAGAGGCTGAGCCAAAGCAAAAACAACACCCACTTATGGATGTGACTGATGATGGAAGTAAAGTCCAATGCTGTAAAGAACAATGTTGCATAAGAACCTGGAACGTTAGGTCCATGAATCAAAGTAAACTGGAAGTGGTGAAACAGGAGATGGCTAGACTGAACATTGACATTTTAAGAATCAGTGAACTAAAATGGACCAGAATGGGCAAATTTAATTCAGATGACCATTATATCTACTACTGTGGGCAAGAAACCCTTAGAAGAAAATGGAGTAATCCTCATAGTCAACAAGAGTCCAAAATGCAGTTCTTGGGTGCAATCTCAAAAACGACAGAATGATCTCTGTTCATTTCCAAGGCAAACCATTCAATATCACAGTAATCCAAGTCTATGCCCCAACCAGTAATGCTGAAGAAGCTAAAGTTGAATGGTTCTGTGAAGACCTACAAGACCTTCTAGAAATAACACCAAAATAGATGTTCTTTTCATCATAGGGGGCTGGAATGCAAAAACAGGAAGTCAAGATACCTGGAGTAACTGGCAAGTTTGGCCTTGAAGTACAAAATGAAGCAGGGTAAAGGCTAACAGAATTTTGCCAAGAGAATGCACTGGTCATAGCAAAACACCCTCTTCCAACAACACAAGAGATGACCCTACACATTAATTTCTACACACGAATATCACCAGATGGTCAATACCGAAATTAATTATATTCTTTTTGGCAGAAGATGGGTAAGTTCTATACAGTCAGCAAAAACAAGACCAGGAGCTGACTGGCTCAGATCATGAATTCCTTATTGCAAAATTCAGACTTAAAATAAAAAGAATAGGGAACACCAATATACCATTCAGGTATGACTTAAATCAAATCCCTTATATTTATACAGACAGTGGAAGTGACAAATAGATTCAAGGGATTAGATCTGATAGACAGAGTGCCTGAAGAACTACAGAAGGAGGTTCATAACACTGTACAGGAGGCAGTGATCAAAATCATCCCCAAGAAGAAGAAATTCAAAAGGCAAAATGGCTGTCTGAGGAGGCCTTACAAATAGCTGAGAAAAGGAGAGAGGTGAAATGTTGCGGTCCTTTAATGGACCGGAACCTGGTGGTCCAGAGTCAACGATAAGAAATTGAAAGAGAGAAAGAAGCTAATACACCCTGGTTTAGGCAGAGAAACAATAAAACCCTAGAACAGGGCTTGCACTGCTCATGAAGGCACAGGGTGCCCTCTCAAGGGGGTCTTGAAAGCCCAGGCAGGAGAATGAGCTTGGCGGGTTTCCATGCTCCAGAGAATTAGCCTCAGGGAGGGGGAGAAAGAGAGAGAGAGAAAGAAAGAAAGACATGGGGACCCAAGCTCTGATGGATCAAAGGTGCTTTAATAATCTTTCTGTGAGTATATATAGACTGTTGTACAAGGAATTTCTTTTGACAATGATAAAGATCAGAAAACCAAATGTACAGCAACCGTTACCAAGGGAATAAGGGATTAACAATGGTCATAAGGTCAGGAGACAATCCATATCTCAAGAAAGAAGATCAAGACTAAGCAGTTTTGTCGTAAGGAGCATGTTTACTGAAGGAGATTCATGCGTGTCTCATCCTCTGACCTCAGTCCTGGGAGGGGCGTGCCATTCCACTCATTTCTGTTGCCAGAAACTGATAAGGAACAGAGGGTTTATGAGAAACAGCATGTAGGAATCCTCCTGTTAAACATTCCCTGACAGTGAAAGGCAAAGGACAAAAGGTAAGCTATATCCATCTCAGTGCAGAGTTCCAAAGAAGAGCAAGGAGAGATAAGAAAGCCTTCCTAAGTGATAAATGCAAAGAAATAGAGGAAAACAATAGAATGGGAAAGACTAGAGATCTCTTCAAGAATATCAGAGATACCAAGCGAACATTTAATGCAAAGATGAGCACAATAAAGGACATGAACAATATGGACCTAACGGAAGCAGAAGATATTAAGAAAAGATGGCAAGAATACATAGAACTATACAAAAAAGATCTTCATGACCCAAATAATACTGATGGTGTGATCACTCACCTAGAGCCAAACATCCTGAAGTTCAAAGTCAAGCGGGCCTTATGAAGCATCACTACAAACAAAGCTAGTGGAGGTGATGGAATTCCAGCTGAGCTATTTCAAGTCCTAAAAGATGATGCTGTTAAAGTGTTGCACTGTATATGCTGTCAAACTTGGAAAACTCAGCAGTGGCCACAGGACTAGAAAAGGTCAGTTTTCATTCCAATCCCAAAGAAAGGCAATGCCAAGGAATGTTCAAACTACTGCACAATTGCACTTATGTCACAGGCTAGCAAAGTAATGCTCAAAATTTGTCAAGCTAGGCTTCAACATTATGTGAACTGAGAACATCCAGAATTTGAAGCTGGATTTAGAAAAGGCAGGGGAATCAGAGATCAAATTGGCAACATCCGTTGGATCACAGAAAAAGCAAGAAAATTCAAGAAAAACATCTACTTCTTCATTAACTTCATAGACTATGAAGCTTCATTGACTATGCTAAAGCCTTTGATTGTGTGGATCACAAAAAACTGTGAAAAATTATTTAAGAGACAGGAATATCAGACCACCTGACCTGCTTCCTGAGAAATCTGTATGCAACTCAAGAAGCAATAGTTAGAACTGGACATGGAAAAAAGGGCTAGTTCCAAATTGGGAAAGGAGTAGGTCAAGGCTGTATATAATCACTTTGCTTATTTAACTTATATACAGAATACAACATGTGAAATGCAGAACTGGATGAAGCACAAGCTGGAATCAAGAATGCTGGGAGAAATATCAACAGCCTCACACATGCAGATGACACTACCCTAATGGCCAAAAGCAAAGAGGAACTAAAGACCCTCTTGATGAAAGTGAAAGAGAAGAGTGAAAAAGCTGGCTTAAAACTCAGCATTCAAAAAACAAAGATCATGGCATCCAGTCCCATCAGTTCAGTTCGGTTCAGTCACTCAGTTGTGTCTGACTCTTTGTGACCCCATAGACTGCAACATGCTGGTCCCATCACTTCATGGCAAATAGATGGGGAAACAATGGAAACAGTGACAGACTTTATTTTCTTGGGCTCCAAAATCACTGCAGATGATGACTGCAGCCATGAAATTAAAAGATACTTGCTCCTTGGAAGAAAAGCTATGACAAACCTAGACAGCATCTTAAAAAGCAGAGACATTACTTTGCTGACAAATTTCCATCTAGTCAAAGCTCTGGTTTTTTCAGCAGTAATGTATGGATGTTAGAGTTGGACCATAAAGAAAGCTGAGTACAGAAGCATTGACGCTTTTAAAATCAGTTGAAGACTCTTGAGAGTCCCTTGGACAGCAAGGAGATCAAACCAGTCAATCCTAAAGGAAATCAGTCCTGAATATTCACTGGGAGGAGTGATGCTGAAGCTGAAGGTCCAATACTTTGGCTATCTAATTCAAAGAACTGACTCATTGGAAAAGACCCTGATGCTGGGAAAGACTGGAGACAGGAGGAGAAAGGGACAACAGAGAATGATTTGGTTGGATGGCATCAATGAGTTGATGGACATGAGTTTGAGTAAGCTCTGGGAGCTGGTGATGGACAGGGAGGCCTGGCATGCTGCAATCCATGGAGTCACTAAGAGTCAGACATGACTGAGTGACTGAACCATGTATTATATGTATGACCTTGAATATGGCATAATTGTTTTAAGCTCCAGCCCCACACTGGTAGAATGAGTCATCAATTCATCTTTCACAGGATTTTTATGACAGTTTAATGAAATTAATATATAATATATATATTATATATATAATATATAAAGTATCTACCACCTGGCAACTTTTAATAAACATCAGTTCTTTCTTCATTTTAACTCAGCCACATACAAACTTGTATGTACAAGTTTACAGAAATAAAGTTAATTCAGAAAGGTCACTTGAGTTTTGTAGGTAGAAGGAGACTAAAAACTTTGGGGAAATAAGTTCTCTGTTGAAATAATCTCATTTATGAGTCTAAGAGAGGGTCTTTTAGGAAGGTCTTGCTTTCTTTCTCAGCCTCAACTCTTTAATCTATGCTAATCAGGGCACATAGGACCAGAAAATATCACATTGAACCTCTGATAATTTTGGCTTATTTTTCCACAGAGCACAACCCAAATGTGTTTTCCTCAGCATCTTTTGATTTCTCATTAAACTAATAACTTCTCTTTTGAAGCCAGGTTAATAATTCTATTTATTATGACATAGTTATATGCCAAAGACTCTACCTTTGGTCTTCACAACAACACTGTGAGCTACGTATATAATTATTTTTACTTTATACAAGCAAAACGTGAGACTCATAAAGGAGGAATGATTTGCCCAAACTCACATGTCTACTATGAAGGACTAAATTTTTTTCTGGCTGTAGTGGTTACACTGCTTTGAAATTGTAAGAAAAAATAATTATTCCACTTTTTAAAGCAATTTCACCAAGAAATAGAGGACAGCGGCCCTTGCTTCTTTACTTCAAAGGCTCTTGAAATGATGTCACTTGGCTGATACTCCTAAATTGGTTTATCCTATGGGAACAATTAAGCAATAATCACTTATAAATGGCTTCAGGGAAACACTAAAGATGGACTTTGTTAGTCTACAACTCCTAAGCAAAATAATTGCAAATATGGCTATGGTGTTTCTGTGGAATATAAGAGAATAAATGAAATAAATTAAGGCACATTTGTCTGTATTAGAGCATAATAGACATTTGATACAAAACTGCTATTCAGGGCAAGATTACACTGTTTTTGTCCTGATAGATAATAATATCTAAAAATAAGAAGCCATATAAAGCAGTAGTTTCTAAAATGGTTTGTTTTAATAAATTTTAGTAAAAATGAATGGATTATTTTGTTATCATCTGAACAAAGGATTTGTTCTTGCTTCTTTATGGAAACTAAATTACCGTTTCAAGAAAATATAAAGTAGTGTTATTAAATGTGAAATTATATAGGTCAAATTAAATGTGTGGGATATACTGATGTAAAACTCATAACAAAGGAACTTCATAAATCCTGGCATTCAAGGACTGTAAAAAAGAGATGTTGCATCCAGCTTTTAAACAGTTTGGGTTCTCCTGGTGCCTACACTTATAAACAAAAATGCAAGTTACAAATGAAACAAGGAGTTGCACTTTGGGGCATGATCGGGTAACTGACACCAGACTAGCACTTCTGCCATAAAAACAAACAAAACACAAAACAGAAAACAAACAAAATCCAACCGGTACCCACCCCCCCCCCAGAAAAGCCCTAGGAAACTGGATAAAATATATGAAAAATATATCCATATATTGGACAAAACACCATACAGGATTGTTACTCATAAGAGGAGAAGACAAAGGAGATGATTCCTATGATCATGCAGGCTTTCTGTCTGGAGGCATCTACCAGATTTTAACACACAGGAGAGAGAACCAAAGCAAAGCAGTTTCACTAAGCAAGAGAGACAGATATCAGAGGTGAGGGAATCAGAGACATCTAGAATTTGCTGGGCATAGTATTATACAGAAGGGAACTATACAGATTAAAAGCACCTAAGATCTATGCATGTGTTCCATTGAGTTCTTGCCTGAATACTAAACTGTGCATGTGTAGAGTGAGATGCTGCAGGTCTGATTTCAAATAATTTTGAACCTTCTGGTAAAAGTTATTTTTAAATGACATATTCTTAAAATTTACTCATCAGATGCTCCAATTGCAAAATACAATGTCATTTAAAAAAGAGAATACATTGAGAAACTAAGGAAAAATAATGAAAAGCGATGAAGCAAAAGGAAATGTACTGCCCAGGGATTGTCAAAATGAGAGCAGATTTTCAAAAGTATACTTGACCATTTTGCTAAGTATAGAACTGATTGAATATAGGTAACTGCAAACTCAAGAAATGCTAGGTTTTATGAACCCAGAGCAAAATGGTCCAGAGCTAAGTTATTCTAATGTACTTGGAAGCCAGTATTTCAGTACAGAATTGAGTTTTTGTCGTGTTATATGCCTTAGCAACTTTCCAGATTTAATACATTAAATTACCTTTTATTTTATTCCCTGTCAGTTATTGCCTTCTGTAGCAACTTCCACCTAGACTCTCTGGTTGTTTTTTTTTTTCCCCCTATTGCAGAGTTTAGCTAAGACCAGACTCCAGGCTTCAGTCCCACCAGCTGTGGATAGAGTATAGCATGGGTCTTTGTGGGATCTAATGTGTCTGCACAAAATCCCGGACATCTTTGGTGTCAAGTTCCCCATCTAGCTGTCCAGTTTCCAAATGCAATCAGAGCACTGTGCTGAGCCTCCACTCATTTTTCTAGGGCACTGACTCCTTAAGAGGTTCTTGATTATTTCCAGGGAGCTAGATTCTATGTCCTCTACCTCATGGATGAAACTCTACTCCAGCGGGAACAATTTCTGAACGGGTTGATATTCCCCTACGATGATACCCCAAGTGACACATTATAATCTTAAACAACTTTAAAAATATATCTACATACATTACAAGCTTCCTAGAAACCAGAGTCTAAAGCAAGCTCAATTTTGTTGAGAAAGAGAGATGGAACAAGAGGAAGAAATAATGAATGTTTAAATAATAATGAATTATTCTATGACTCAGTGTACAATAAATGTAGTATTCTAATATTTTTATCAAAAGGCTTATTGTCAGGATAGATGAAAATTCTAATATATATCAGCTTTCAGATTGACCATCATCTCTTATGTAACAAAAGAATTCAGAGGCTTCTTTGGATTAGAAATATAAAAAGGGACCTGGTCTGTAACCTACTCATTTGCCTTATTATTTCTGCTACATTGAAACCACTGTGTGGCAATGGTTTCTACCAATAATGATGGATGATCACTGTGAGCCAGACACAGAGATGTCCTCACAAGATACTCTCAGCCCTTCGTAATTCTGACTTTAGAGATACCCCCTGAGTTTCTAAGCCTGAGAAGCAAAAGATATGCTTCCAGAAACATTTACACAGCCATTCCACAGTAGAAGTCCTAGGTCACTAAGTGTGAGCAGAATAAAGAACTACCACAGCCCAGTTGTCATAGGAAACTAGAATTTTGCAGAATTCCATCATACCCCCTGAAGTCCATTTATATTTTTCTTTCACATGGATCACCTACCTCTATCCCCATTTCTTGAACAATTCAACTTTGTCATTTCAATAGGCCCACATTTCCCCCAAAAAGGCCTTTTTCAAATCTCACTTAAAACTACTGGAAGCTCAAACTTTAAATAGGAAGGCCTCTTCTCTTTAAAATACTCTTTTCACTATTCTTGATGAAGCAAGAGTAGCAACAATAGCATCAAAAATGGTATAAGGCCCCACATCTATTGTAAAATTATGGATATTTTACAATAGCAGGATATTTTACATATCCTGCTATTGTAAAATGATGGATGATTTTTGTTGAAATTTATTGTGTTCTTGGTATTCATCACTATCTGCACTTCTGCTTTTTTTATTAGATTATTTATTTTTGCTGGAATCTTAGGCTATATTCTCTTTACCATTTTGTTCATGATTCTGTCCTCAATACCAAGAAATTTTCCCATATATAGGAATATTCAATACATATTTATTCTATTCAACTCCTTTGCACTTGTACTCATTCTCTTTAGTAAAACTAATAACCATAATAATAAACAGAAACCTCAATTAAATAGAGTTGGGGGAATAAAAGAAGGAGTTCTCACATCCTACAATGAGAAGCAGAGCCTAACAGGAAGAAGAAAGACACCTCTTTTCACCCAGAAGGAGCAAGCCTATGAAAAGTCATGAACTCTTTTGTTTATTGCAGCCCTCCCAACTTCCTTTTCTTCTCTATAAAAGCATTTGTTTTTCCTTGACATGTGAACACTTGCTTGTGGCTTGCCATGATTGCAGACCCCAAACTGCAATTCTCTGCTGATCCCAAATAAACCCATCTTTGCTGGAAAAATACCTGGGAGTCTAATTATTTCAAGTCAATACTTTCTATTCCCCTTCCAAACTGTTGCTGAATATTTTTTCCTACTCCTGCAGTATACCTAAAAATCTCCTACTGACTGTAGTCCATTGAGTTTTCCTGGCGAAAAGTGAAAGTTGCTCAGTAGTGTCTCACACTTTGCAACCCCACGGACTGTAGCCTGCCAGTCTCCTCTGCCCATGGAATTCTCCAGGCAAGAATATTAGAGTTGGTAGGCATTCCCTTCTACAGGGGGTCATCCCAACCCAGGAATCAAACATGGGTCTTCTGCACTGCAGCTAGATTCTGACTGCCTGAGTCACCATTCTGTCTCCTCAATCCAGTCATTGATTATTTAAATTATAAAGGTGTTACATATGCACAAGCATATTTTTCTGTTTGTTATTCATTGTTCAGCCAAATTACTTGACTTTTTATAATACTTTGATAAATGTTACTCAATTGAAACTGTCAACAAATGAAATTATGTCTTTCTACTTTTCTTCTCTATTATCCTAAATTCTCACATTTGATTTTTCACTATTCAGTTATTTCCTTAGAAAGTCATTTTTGTGTTCTACCCACTGTAAAAAATGTAGTCCTTTTTTCCCCATTAGGTTTATTTTCCCATAAAAGAGCAGAGGATATTAAATAGTGCACTTTTGTTTTAATATACAGAAGGGATATATATTATGGGAACCAAAGACTGACCCCACTGTAATAACACAATTCCATAACAGATTAAAAACAAAACAAAACAAAACAAAAAAAAGCACAATATTAGGAGATGTGCAACCTGGTCCTAGTCTTGGCTTTGCCATTTTCGGCAGTTTTAGGTTATTTATAATATGACTAGTTTCGTGTAGTTTTCAAACATTTTAAACAGTGAAGTCAATTTAAAAAATCTTTCAATAAAATGCATTAAATAGGTAATCCAATTGAAGTGAAGAGGGAGATCTGGGGGCCTGGAGGCCTACAAAGTGGTATGTCCACCTACTCTTTCTGCAAGGCCCACCTTTCTCTTAAAGCAGCTTTCAAAGCAACTCCATGGAATACAGTTTAAATGAAAGGCTCTTTAAAGTTTCTTCCTTCTAACATTTTAGGATAAACCACAACAACCATTAATACATGTATTGCAGAGACTTATTTTTATTAGCTATTTGCTTTACTTTTTAAAATTTATTTTTTATTTGCTTTACTTGCAAAGGTGCAGTACAATTACAATTCATTAGGAGAAGGGACGCTATTCTTTTTTTCCTCTAATCAATTATATGACCAGTTGTTGTTGTTGTTCAGTTGCTAAGTTCTGTCCAACTCTTTGTGAGTCCATGGTCCTCCACTCTCTCCCAGAGTTTGCTCAAATTCATGTCCATTGAGTCAGTGATGCTATCTAACCATCGAATCCTTTGATGCCCCCTTCTCCTTTTGCCTGGCTTCAGATGGTAAAAGCATCTGCCTACAATGTGGGAGACCCAGGTTCGATCCCTGGGTAGGAAAGATCCCCTGGAGAAGGAAATGGCACCCCACTCCAGTACCCTTGCCTAGAAAATCCCATGGACAGAGAAGCCTGGTAGGCTACAGTCCATGGGGTCACAAAGAGTCGGACACTATTGAGTGACTTCACTTTCACTTTCTCCTTTTGCCTATGACCAGAAGAGATGTCAATTCATTGCCTCAAGTCCAGGGGGACATTTTGACTGTTAGCTAGAATCCCTTACCTTTGAACTGCCCTGGCATAAAATAAGCCCAGATTCCAATGCTTTATTTTGTGTATGCAAATATTTGAGAGACAATTCAAAGGCAAAATTAGTTCTGATCATTTCTCTTTCCTGGGGTTAGGGGGAAGAAGAGAGAATAAGGGTGAATGTTCATTCCTGTAAATTAGTGGCAACTGAAATAAAATTGAAGATCCCTTTGAAATGTACAGTGTTCAATCTTTAAACCATCTGCAGCAAATTTTCAGCAAACACTCCTGCATCCCTGGAAACAGTTTTATGCCACAAACAAGGAATTTCTCCAAAGTTACAATTATATGATTCAAAACAGGTAATTTTCACCCCAATCTCAAGTTTTCATTCCAGGTCTTAGTTAATGCTGTCTTGATGGTTGCTGTTTGATGAATCAGCTTTCCAGTTAACTAGAGGTACAGGGCCATCATCTAATGAAAACACTCTGTATTTTATGGCTCCCTGGGCTGCAGTTCTGCATATTAAAATGGAATTTCAATCTCACTGTTAGAAATAAAATCAAAACTAGCATCTGTGGTTTGAACAGAACTGAGAAAAATGCTGCTCATTTAATTTTAACAATATTTTTCATGCTAGACAGTATAAAAAAGAGGGCCTGGATATAATTTTAGAATGCCTATAAATTAAAAATAAATTGGTAGAAATCAACACAATAGTTCAGTGCAGGGGTTAGTTCATTATATCTACAAATTTAAATGCTAAAAGTTTTCTCTTCTCATTAGAAGTTTGCCAAAATGTTCACAAATTAAGGTTTCCTACTGTTCTTCATTCACAATGGTAACAGATCATTTTCTATTCCTCCTGTTGCAAATACTGAGCCTCTCTGGTCACTCTCTGAAAGTTTGTTCTCTCTCTAGGAATGATTGCACATTCAGTCAGGAAGAATTCAAGAGGAAGATGAAGGAGAAATCAGTTAATTGCTATAAAGATCAACAAGCAATGCCAGCAAAGTTACAAGTGTTTGCAAGTAGAAAGACCTTTTTCTCTTTTCTTGGGCAAGTGGGAGGGGTGTAGAATTGCGCAGTTAAGTGTCTTCCCAAAAAAACCCAAAAAGAGAATATTTTGAATGTAGGAATTATTAATATTTTTTTTTACAGATGGGGAAGTCTAGGCTCAGAAAAGTTAATTTGCTTATCAATGGTCAAACTATAACCTTTCCTCACTTTTAATGCCTAGGAGCTTTGTACATGATAGCCGCCATACTAAAATATTCCACCATAATTAATTTAATACCTCTGCATATAATAAAGAAAAAGTAAAGTTTTTCTAACATGTTTTGAAGAAAGCAAATATAACTAGACATTTCAGGAACTCTCATAGCTTTATCAATATTCCACATAAACTTGATTTGCCTTGTTAAACACAGTCAATGCAATAATTTCCTGGAGTACTTAACAAAAATGTTTAGACAACAATTTGAATTCAAGCACGAGTTCAGCTTGTTGCAGAGTGACATAATGAGACATGATCTCTAATCCCTATACGCTTAGAGTCAAGTTGGAAAAAATAAGTATGCGGGTAATACAAAATCATTTCATGTTAAAAAATGTGGGTCAGCTTTTAAGTACAGAAGAAAGCGATTCATTGGGTATGTGCCTTCACAGGATTCAAGCTGTGTTTTAAAGCAAGAATAAGATTTATGTATGTGAGAGTGGGAATAGGGTTAGATTTTTACATAACAAGATGATATTGAGATGATGAACCTCGTACAATTCCATCATTTCCAATCTTCAATTCTGAAATCCAAAAAGTTGTGAAAAGGAAAAGTTTTTATAACTTATTTATTGGTAAAACAGGGCCTAAACTGATGTAAGGATTTTAATAATCTTTATGGATTCCACTTGGTGTGATATCTTTATATATTTTGCTGCAGAAATATTAATGTTGTGCTGTTTTTGTTTAAAGATGTTGCTCATATCCAGTGGGACTTGTTATATAATATACAGATATGCCTCCATTAGTAATCTCTCTTAGGCCTAAAATATTCAAATTCTTTTATACATCTGACACC
This sequence comes from Bos indicus x Bos taurus, assembly GCF_003369695.1. NCBI lineage: Eukaryota > Metazoa > Chordata > Mammalia > Artiodactyla > Bovidae > Bos > Bos indicus x Bos taurus. The sequence continues at coordinate 18,514,534 of NC_040083.1, read as the reverse complement.
ACTTTTCTGGGTGAGGGCTTACGAACTTTTAATTGTATTGGGAGGAAGAGAAGGAAAGAGGACTGAGACACTGAGGAGCCAAAGGGGATGCTGTACAATGAAGGAGATGACACAGAGCCTTAAAGATAGGCTGATGATAACAATTGATGTAGGGACTTCTCTAGTGGTCTCATGGCTAAGACTCTGAGCTCCCAATGCAAGGGACCTGAGTTCGATCCCAGGTCAGAGAACTAGATCCCGCATGCCACAGCTAAAGATTCTGAATGCTGCAGCTACAAAGACCCTGTATGCCTCAACTAAGACCAGGCACAGCCAAATACATATCAAAAAAAGAAAAAAGAAAGAAAGAACTGATGCAGTAAGTACTAGGTAAGTGTTAACTGATTCTTCAGGATGAATATAATGTGGTAAGATCATGAATAAGGTATCTAAGTTCCCCCCTTAGCTCCCTTATACATGAAACTTAGGCTGTTGTGAACATCAATTGTTTAATACACTCCTACCACCTAGGAGAGTTCCTGACTTATATTAAGAGTTTTGATAAATAGTACCTTTGACTGTCATTGTCATTATAGGACTGGCCACACTAAGATAATTAAGAATAGAAACAAATGACAAGGTTGACCCTAAAGTTTATTTTCTGAGAGACTGGGGAAAGATGGCCTTGTTACACAAGAAGTATAAACACTTTTATGGCTTCATTTGTTCACCTTGGAGCCTGAGGGTAGATGATCAGATTTTTAAAAAGGAACAGAAAAGCACCATGAAAATCACTGCCTACTAAATCAAATGCAGGGGAAATAATAAAGAATATATTAATAGAATTATACAAATCTCTAACAGATGTTGGTTTCATGATATCCACATGGATATGGAATAGGCAAGTTTTAACTAGATGGAAAGTTTGCAGCATAGTTTTGTCTTTATTTTTCCATAAAATGATAAAATAATGGGATGACAAAAATGCAGTGCCTTAATTCCGTAATTCAAATATGGTCAATTTTGTTGAAAATAACCAAGAAAACACAAGAATATGTGTGTGTGTGTGTGTATCTCTCTATATATATCTATATATTATCTATATCTATGTGTATGTGTGTATGTTAGTTGCTCAGTCATGTCTGACTCTTTGTGACCACATGGACTGTAACCCACCAGGCTCCTCTGTCCATGGAATTCTCCAGGCAAGAATACTGGTGAAAGTGAAAGTTGCTCAGTCGTTTCTGACTCTTTGCGATCCAATGGACTATATAGTCCATGGAATTCTCCAGGCCAGAATACTGGAGTGGGTAGCCCTTCCTTTCTCCACTGGATCTTCCCAACCCAGGGATCGAACCCAGGTTTCCTGCATTGCAGGTGAATTCTTTACCAGCTGAGCCACAAGGGAAGCCCAAGAATACTAGAGTGGGTAGCCGATCCCTTCTCCAGGGGAACTTCCTGACCCAGGGATTGAACCCGGGTCTCCTGCATTGCAGGCAGATTTTTTACCATCTGAGCCACCAGGGAAGCCCTATCTATGTCTATTATCTATGTTTATATTTATATCCTGGATCATCACAGAGTGAAAATCCTGGGAGAGTAGGGAACTGTCCAGGAGTAGAGAATAGAGAATTGTTATAGTGGAAAGTTGAATACCTTATTTTAGAGACCCTGCATTCAACTTTAGAATTCATCTTCTTTAAAATACCCATGACAGGTAATGTCCATAATCACTAGGTAAGCTACATTTATCTTACTTGGATGCTATCAAGGATTGAACCCATGCTTCCTACATTGGTGGGCAGATTCTCTAACCCTGAACCAGCAGGGAAGCACTTGAGTACACCTGGAGGGCCATTATTTGGTCTGTAACATACATTTTCACTTATATTAACTCCCTACAATTACATGAATAGGAAATTTATTTGGAGAAATGTATACTGGAATTAAATATGATCTTCGAAACCAGTGTTATGGTCTTTGAACCATAACAGGAATTTTGTGATTTATTATCTACCAAATGGGAAAAATATCTTTCAAAGTATTGAGTGACAGAGAAGCACTAAATTAAAAAAGCAGGGTTGCTTAATGCATAGCATTTCTCTGTACATAAAATAACAGATTTCCCTCCAACAGATTTCTTGTTAGTGGAATGGATGTATTAAAATAATAGCATTTCATATAACAAGGTTATATATTACTTAGATTGCTTCTGCACTCTTCTTTTTTCTATACAAATACAATATATTACTTTCATGTTCAGCTGTATTAGCCATAGTTCCGAATGTACTTATTTATCTGATGCAGGGTTAACGTGGTATCAAGAAATTTTATGAAGTTAGAATTTCTGGCTATTGAACAAGAGTTACAGCAACACCAAAGTCTTTATACTAGATGTGATACAAAAAGAAGGAAAAAAAAACTAATATAAACTAGGGGAGAATATTCTGATAATGACCTTCTTACATGCATTTCATATTGTGCAGATTATGAACTGGGCCAGCATGTCAGAAAACTGTATCTTTAATTGGTCTTTATAATCATCTTTCTAACCTCTGAAAGATATTAGCTAATAAAGGAGAACACGGCTTGCATTATTTAGGGCCCGAATAATTAGGAAGTCAGTCTCCATATCAGAGCTGATATGCTTTATTATTGTAAAAATCTAGGGTACCATATTAACTACATCTTTGCTATCTGAAAGACAGACATTGAGGTGGTTGGCAGAGATATGCAATAGCTTCTCAGATCTGAATTGTTCATTTCCATTGTAAAGCAAACTTGTTTTTCTTTCATTTAAATTTAAATAATGGTCTCTACCAACTGGTTGAGCAACATTAATGTCTTCAGTTTCCTTTGGGATAAAAGAAACTAGTTTACTTACCACAGACCACATCTAATTCATAGGCTCTCATCTAGTCAGTAGCAGCATTTGCTATTAAATGCTCTGAAATGGAAAAGTGCTGAACACAGGAAAAAATAAATTAAAAGGAAATTAAATACTCTCTAACAGATGGACCAATTAGTTATAAACTTCAATGAGGTAAAAAAATGCGATCTGTGTTCAGGATTTTGTGTGTGTTGTTTGTCAGTGTGTACGCACGCACGTGCATGTCTATAGTCACTCAGGAAACTTCCAGGCCTCCAGAAGATGTCGGCATTGAATGGACAGCAGGCTGAGGGTGGAGCGCAAGGTCTTAACTACACAGAGACACAGAGATGACACCATAAGCCCATGTTTAGGTGGAGACAGGAAGAGCTGTATCTACACTTGGATTGTATGGACAAGTTTTCAGTGGTTCTTTACATTTCAGTTCAGTGCACCTCAAGAAACTGGTTCCTATTATGTGAAAAACTCCTAACTGAGTCCTAGGATATGTTCAGCTATATAAGATATAGCCTTTGCATATAATTCATACACACTCTCAATACACATACACACATATGTAACGCACACACATATTAGAACAGTCATGTTATGAAATTCAGGAAATGCTGGGGAGACTTTAAAAGGACAATACTCCAGACACATTTTCTTAAAAATAAGTGTTATACAAATGGAGAAATTGTTAGGATAACTAGAAGACATTAAAAAACATAAAAAATATGTGTGGAGTTTGTTTTCATTCTAACAAACCAACTATGAGCAGATATTAAGACAATCCAAAAAAAGTAAACACAAACTCAGTATTAAAAGATATTGAAAAGAAACATTATGTGGACTGTAGCCCAGCAGGTCCTCTGTCCATGGGATTCTCCAGGCAAGAATACTGGAGTGGGCTGCCATTCCCTTCTCCAGGGGATTCTCCCAACCCAGGGATTGAACCCAGTCTCCCGCATTGCCGGCAGATCCTTTACTGTCTGAGCCACCAGGGAAGCCCAGAATTCCCCATTAAAATGCACAATGATCTAAGTCAAAGTATCAGATAGTGTTACAAATACCAACATGAACTTTGTTGTCAATGAAGACAGACTACACCTGCACCCCTCCCCTACAGAAATGTCCTCCGATCCCTTTGGCTTTAGATTATTTGGCCTTTTCTTTGCATTTGAATTTCAGAGAGGTGACATAACGTGTTGATGGAGAGTGTGGGCTTTGGAGTCAGAGGGCAATTGCTGCCAGTGTTGGCTTCCTACTTATCAGATGGCTAACTTGGACCAAGTTACTCAAGAAGCCTCTAGAGGTCTCATTCTTACCATCTGTAAATCAGTTTATCCCTTGTGGGACTGTGGAGAGGATTTAATTAGAGGGTGTCACACAAGGCAAACAGCTTAGAAGAAACAAATTAGGAGGAACATCTCAACAGAACTATCTTTGAATTTTGAGCAAATGTTAAAGTAGCACTGATTTCTCATTATATGTACTTTCAACTCTCTGTCATGTGATGTGTAGAGGAGGCTGAAGTTAGGATGAAGGTACTATGGGAAAACACCTAGGTCAGACCATCTATTTTGAAAGCCAGGAACATCAGAAGTTTCACTCCCCAGGGTTCTCAGCGTCAAGACATCAAAAAAAAAAATGTACTCTGTTTCTGTAAGTTGAACTGATGTCTTTCAAATTATCGCAGTGACTCAGAGAATCCTGTCTTCTGAGAAAAAAAAAAAAAGTGATTTTTAATATTGTGAACTGGGAAAGAATATAAATATCATCAGAAAGATGCATATTAGCGGCTTACAGAGATTCAAAAGAACAAGAAGTAATTTTCAGCTTGTGAGAACAGTGAAGCCTACATGGGAGAAGTGGCTTTTGAAAGGAGCTTCTAGAAAGCTTGAGGAAAAAGGGGGCTGTGTCAAATGTAGGGAGAAGTAGAAACAAAGGCACACAGAACCATTGTGAATAATAATTATCTTCTGTATTTCCGTAAATATTGTGGTAGTAAATCATGAAAACATCACTGAAAGATCTTTTTTTTTTAAATTTGACTTTGAAATCTTATGAATTTATTTTTAAATTATATTTTGAGACATAATTGATGCATAATAAGTCACACATTTTGAATTGTGCAGTGTAATAAGTTTGACACAGGTGTACCACTGTGAAATGAACATCACACACAAGAGAATAAATGTGCCCATCACTCCTAAAAGTTGCCTCATGACTCTTTGTAATTTCTGTCCCTCGACATTCAGCCCTCTAAGCCCTAGTAACTACTGACATATTTTCTGACACTGTCAATTAGTTTTCATTTTCTAGAAATTTGTAAGAATGGAATTATACACAGTGTACTCCTTTATCCCTGTTTCTTCCACTCAGCCTAGCCATCTTTTGAGATTCATCCATGCTGTTGCTTATATCAAGAGTTTAGTTCTTTTTACTACTGAGTATTAAGCTTCCCTGGTGGCTCAGTGGTAAAGAATCTGCCTGCCAATGCAGGAGACGCAGGTTTGATCTCTGGGTCAGGAAGACCCCTTGGAGAAGGAACTGGCAACCCACTCCATTATTCTTGCCTGGGAAATCCCATGGAGGAGCTTGATGGGCTACACAGTCCATGGGGTCCCAAAAGAGTTGGACATAACTTAGTGACTAAACAAGTATTTCATTATATGAAAACTCCACAGTGTATCCATTTGTCTGCTGATGTTCATTCATATTGTTTCCATTTTTTACTATTTCACATAAACTTGCTATGAACATTTATGCATACATTTTTACATATGCTTTTCCTTTGGGTAAAAACTTAGTGGAATGGCTGGATCATATGGTAGGTGTGTAATTAACCTTTCTTTAAAACTTCTATTTTTTTTCTGCCAAACTGATTGTATCTTTTGATATTTCTATCAACAGTGCATGGGAATTTTGTTTCAAATTCTCACTAACATTTAGTATTGTCAATCTTTTAAATTTTATCCATTCTAAAAAAAATATGTATTGATGTTGCCTTGTGCTTTTAATTTGATTTTTCTAATAACTGATATAGAATATCTTTTATGTGCTTTTTCCCCCAAAAGTATACATTTGGGGGGAAATGTCTTACATTTTGCTAATTTTTTAACAAGATATTTGGTCATTAATGAATTTTTAAATGTTCATGGTCTGTAGCTTTCTATTTCATATTTAGTTTGTAAATCATATGGTTACTATAAGTGCATTTCTTATGTTCATAAAGTTAAGTAGAGGCAAGAAAAGCATAAAAAGACAGAAATAGATCTTCTAGAGATAAACACCACAATGTCTGCTGTAAAAAATATCTTGGAAGGGATTAATGAGATTAAACACTGCAAAGAAATGAATTCTACATTGTAAAGTATTAGTCGCTCAGTCATATCTGACTCTTCGAGACCCCCATGGACTGTCGTCTGCCAGGTTCTTCTGTCCATGGAATTCTCCAGGCAAGAGTATTAGAGTGGGTTGCCATTTCCTTCTCCAGGGGATCTTCCCAACCCATGGATCAAACCTGAGTCTCTCACATCGGAGACAGATTCTTTACCATCTGAGTCACCAGGAAAGCCCTCTACATGGAAACTAAAAGGCATATATGGTTGGAAATATTATTCAAATCTCTCTAAAAGATATTTGATTGTCTAAACAAAATTTTTACTGTTTTTGGTGCTTAATATTTTGTATTCTTTCTCATAAATCTGCTTCAGGGGTTTTCTGGAATTCAGTTAAATTACCTGGAAAAATATGATCCTTTGAGTCTTGTTTTTTAAACTTGTTAGGCACCATCAAAAATACTTACTCCTCACTGCTTAGGCAAGACCCCTTTAAGTACTTCACCAATGCCCAGTGAATTTTTTCAAATTTAACTCTTAGGAACAAGCACTACTTTAGCATTGTGTGACCTCTGGACAATATTTCGCTTAATTATTTTGTAAGGTTCACTACCAGGGCTTTCCCAGTGGCTCAGCAGTAAAGGATCTGCCTGGTATGCGGGAGACACAGGAGACATGGGTTCCATCCCAAGGTCAGGAAGATCACCTGGAGGAGGGCACGGCAACACACTCCAGTATTCTTGCCTGGAGAATCCCCTGGACAGAGGAGCCTGGGGGATTATGGTTTATAGGGTTGCAAAGGGTCAGACACAACTGAAGTGACTGACCACGCACACATGTATATGTGTGTGTGTATGTATATTATCAGATCAGATCAGATCAGATCAGTCGCTCAGTCGTGTCCGACTCTTTGCGACCCCATGAATCACAGCACGCCAGATCTCCTTGTCCATCACCAACTCCCAGAGTTCACTCAGACTCATGTCCATCGAGTCAGTGATGCCATCCAGCCATCTCATCCTCTGTCGTCCCCTTCTCCTCCTGCCCCCAATCCCTCCCAGCATTAGAGTCTTTTCCAAGAGTCAACTCTTCGCATGAGGTGGCCAAAGTACTGGAGTTTCAGCTTTAGCACCATTCTTTCCAAAGAAATCCCAGGGCTGATCTCCTTCAGAATGGACTGGTTGGATTTCCTTGCAGTCCAAGGAGCTCTCAAGAGTCTTCTCCAACACCACAGTTCAAAAGCATCAATTCTTTGGTGCTCAGCCTTCTTCACAGTCCAACTCTCACATCCATACATGACCACAGGAAAAACCATAGCCTTGACTAGACGGACCTTTGTTGGCAAAGAAATGTCTCTGCTTTTGAATATGCTATCTAGGTTGGTCATAACTTTCCTTACAAGGAGTAAGCGTCTTTTAACTTCATGGCTGCAGTCACCATCTGCAGTGATTCTGGAGCCCAGAAATAAAATGACACTGTTTCCACTGTTTCCCCATCTATTTCCCATGAAGTGATGGGACCGGATGCCATGATCTTCGTTTTCTGAATGTTGAGCTTTAAGCCAACTTTTTCACTCTCCACTTTCACCTTCATCAAGAGGCTTTTTAGTTCCTCTTTACTTTCTGCCATAAGGGTGGTGTCATCTGCGTATCTGAGCTTATTGATATTTCTCCCAGCAATCTTGATTCCAGCTTGTGTTTCTTCCAGTCCAGCATTTCTCATGATGTACTCTGCATATAAGTTAAATAAACAGGGTGACAATATACAGCCTTGACATACTCCTTTTCCTATTTGTATATTATACGTTCTTTAAATTTATGAACTAGTAGTATTCTGCAAATACTTGATAGTGTATGAATGCTCAGTCACCTCAGTTGTGTCCAACTCTTAATTCTCTATTTGCACAGCTTTCATTTCCCCTGTCTTCTGTGCTCCAAACTCCAGCCACCTTGGTCTTCCTCAGTTCTCAGCTCCACCTCAACTTAGGAAGAACTTCAAGCTTCACCTGAGTTCCCCCTTCCTATGCAGCCTCAGGGAAATACTCTCTAGGCCCTAACCTGGTGCAATTATTGAACTCATTTTGCAGGTTTTAAATATTTAGGGCCCCCTGCTTTTCATTGGGTTTCCCTGGTGGTTCAGCTGGTAAAGAATCCACCTGCAATGCAATAGACCTGGATTCAATCCCTGGGTTGGGAAGATCTCTTGGAGAAGGGAACAGCTACCCACTCCAGTATTCTGGCCTGGAGAATTCCACAGTCCATGGGGTCACAAGTCGGACAAGACTGAATGACTTTCACACTGCTTTTCATTGTCTAAAGGCCATGGTCAGTTTCTTAAAAATCACTGTTTCTCACATTTTATCTGTTTGGTTTCAGGAGGGAAAGCGTATCTAGCCCCTGTGACTCCATCTTGGTCTGAAGTGCAAGTGTGGAACATTCTAACAGAAAGACCTCACACTTTCCTAAATTATGCTGAAATACCTATTTATATTAGGGAAGACAATTCCAGACTTCTTTTGCCAGCTACTTATCGATAGCAGGTTTCTTTTCTTATAACCTGGAGCCAGACATTTGAAAATGCCAGAAGCACTGGGGTAACTTGAAAGGCAGTGGCTTTCAGATTCTTCAGCCTATAAAAATGGAACACCAACTATATAATCTGAGCCTTAATAATGAAAATTAATCTAGTTTGGGTATTGGAAAAAATAATTCTATAAACCTATTTAATCCTGACTGGCTAAGGTATATTTTCTACATTAAAAAGATATATCCTGGTTCTGAGAATGTCAAAATATGGTATACATTTTTTTCTTCCCTTCCATTGCTTTTGACCAAAACCTTCTTCCTGCATTGTGTCTGTTAGTCCACTGTGAAGCAGCCAAAGCAGCTTTACCTATTCAGTACTGTAGGCATTTTACACATGTACTTTCTTTCCTCAAAAATATGGGCCTTGAAACTCATCCTTGCTGTCTGCTTAGGGTGTCACGTATTGAAGCCAGTCAAATCTTTGGCCTTGAGTATATATCTATGAAATTCATTTTGTTCATTAGTCAGATGGGATAATAACCACTCCTGTTTGTTTTGAAACTGGGTAAACGTCATTTGTCATATACAGGCTTTACAATTCTAGCTGAGATTTTCAACATTATTCTTATTTATTATATTAGAATTTTAAGTTTCAAAGACTACGCCCTTTCAAGATAAACACTTTTAACATTGTCCTTGCTGATGACTTTTAAAATAATCAGAAAGGCTAACTGAATTGCCATCTTCCATGTTCAAGAAATTATCTCCAGGAGCAAGCTCCAGGAGTTGGTGACCAACAGGGAAGCCTGGTATGCTGCAATCCATGGGGTCACAAAGAGTCAGACATGACTGAGTGACTGAACTGAACGGACTGATGGCCTTTGTTCTTCCATCAACATCTAGTTGAAATGAAATGAAATCTGTTTCATCAAGTGCAGTACCGAGTACTTTTTTTCTTCCCTACAGAGTAAGAAAGTTTAAGTTTCATTTAAGGATAAAGACCAAAAACCAAAGAAAAATATGAGCAGTAATAGTTCCTATTATCATGAATGAAAATGTTTGGCTTTTAGTAAGAACAGATTAGAATATGATGGCAAAAAAAAAAAATTGTAATGAACAGCAATTATTTTTTTTCCCCTAAACTGGCCAAAGTCAGGAAAAAAAAAAAACTGCATGCTAGCTATGTTGTCAGAAATGAGAATAATAATTAGTTAAGCAAATCACAAGAAATAAAAACTATCTTTTTTTTTAAAAAAAAGCATGAGTCAAATTTCCCACCTAGCAAGAAAACAAGCTTTTTGGGGGGTCAGTTGCTGTAATTTCCAGAGTATATGATTTTTTGAATCCAAAACAAAGAAGACATGTGAGTTATCCCTTAACACATGGTCTGATTTTTATCAAATTCATTTAACAAAATTGTGTTATTCATGTTGAAGTACAATAACTGTGCATGCATCTATAATGAGGCATGTTTAAGAAAAAAGGGGGATTTTGCTACCAGTGACTGGAGAAAATGGCATCAAGGCTGGAAAAGCCCATGAAAATGACGTACATGGCATTCATTTTTCACTTCATCAGTACCATAAACCTTTCCATATATATCAACTGCAAATGTAGCATATGTTATATTTGAATAGTAAGTATTAAATTAAGTTTTTTGAACTTGCCTAGGGGCAGCAATCAGCATATTCAACTTTTTCATAGAGGGAAAAATATATTTTGATTTCCAAATGAATACATAGAAAGCAATGTATTTTGAGTTATCAAAGAAACTTTAGAATTCAAACTATTTACAAATGGGAATTGACTGTATTCTGATCTTATGGTAGCTTAAGAGAGAAAGCAAAGAAGCAATATCTTATCTCCCTACTTTATCAATAGACATATCAATTTGGGGAAAAATGATATTGTTAAGAAATAGAAGGCAATATTAAAAATTTAGAAAAATAATGTATCCTTTTCGTTTGCTGAATTCAGATTTCAAAACTATTTAGCTTTTTGCTGTTGTTTGTGTTATAACAAACAAATTAAAAAGATAAATATGATAATTTTAAAAACTGGTTATGTTTTGTAGGCAAGATTTCTAAGTAATAAAAAATAGCATAATTTTGAAAAAAAAATTTCTCAGTAATGATTTCATATGATTTTTTTTCTTCTAGCAATCTCTCCAACAATTTCAGTAAAAAATACAATCCTTAACAACTATTGAGTATTTGTTACAAGCCACATCTAGTGTTAAATAGTATACCTTTACTATCTCACCTAATTTTCCTTCGAAGAATTGTTACTAAATTATACTTTACAGACAAGGAAACTGAGGCTTAGATCAAGCAATTTTCTTAACATCACACAGTAACTAGGAGAAGCAGGCAGAATTCAAAACTAAGACTACGACTAGCAGACTGGAAGATGCATTTAACCAGATGTCTCTTCTATGGATCCTATGAAGGGACAAAATAAGTTGTTCTAATAATGGGTAACGTTTATTGAGCACTTACTGTTAGGCTAGACAATCTTCATTTCACTTTACATGTGATAGCCCATTTAGGTGTCATAACAATCTATGAGTGAATAGCATTACCAATCCAATTAAAAAGGAAATTGTAACAAAGCACAGAGGTGGCTCGGATGGCAAAGAGTCTGTCTATAATGCAGGAGACCTGGGTTCGATGCCTGCATTGGTACAATCCCTTGGAGAAGGGACTGGCTACAGTCCACAGGGTCACAAAGAGTTAGACACAATTGAGCAATTAACACTCATTTTTCACAGAGATTTTAACTCTCTTATTTGCTAAAGATCATATAGCTGATAAGTGGAGCATTAGGGCTCAAATCTTGGACTGTAGAGTTCTCATATAATATTAATTTTTATATCTAAGCTTTGGACAGTAGGGCAGCAAGAAGCTTCAGGACATATTCACTGTCAAGAATTTAGAGATTAACCATAGTACAGAGATGTGCTTTAAATGTGGAGATTTCAACTCAGTGAAAACCACGTAAAAGGCTTTTGCAGTTATCCAAGCATGAGGCTGCAGATAACTATTTTCATTATAGTGAAAACTGAAAGAAAAGTAATATATGTATATTACAAATTAAAGAACAATCACAATTTATGAACCCAGTTTGAGAAGCCAGTGAAAGTGACCACAAGTTTTGGAGTTATGCTGCTGGCATTGGCATATGGTAACAGGAAAGTTTTTGAGAAAATAATGCATTGGTAATTAATATCTATATTAATCAACTTATTTTGTTTCTATATCATCACTTAAGTTGATTTGAAGCTTGTGCAATATTTACCATCTATATAAAGGACATGGGGGAGGATGGTGGATGCAATGATTTGGGAGATTGCGACTGACATTGATACACTAACATCTGTAAAACAGATAGCTAGTGGGAATCTGCAATAGTGGAGAGAGCTCAGCTCGGTGCTCTTTGGTGACTGAGAAAGGTAAAATGAGGAGACGAGGTGGGAGGGAGATTCAGGAGGGAGAGGATATATGTGGACATAGAGCTGATTCCCTTTGTTGTACAGCAGAAACTGACACAACAGTGTAAAGCAATTATACCCCAATTTAAAAAAAAAAAAAAAAAAAAGAGTAGAGGAAGGCATTAGAGAGGAATGACTGTTAGAAACCAGTTTTTGTTCCATATCCTGAGATTCCCTAAACATGACACTAGCTAAATCACTAAATATTCCTGAACATTGCTATGTAATATGCAACCTGAACTTATATAAGGGCTATAAAGATCACAACATCTCATATATAGGGTATGGCTTTGTAACAGGCAGAGGAGAAAAAAAAAAAGATTATCATTATTTCTATGTAGAAATCCCTACTCTTAGATTGTACACACCCTTGTTGCACTATCTGTAAATACTATTCTTGATGGTGACATGGGTTCATATCTCAGCTCAACCACTTAACCTCATGTTTTGGGATCTTGAACAAATTTCTCAAATTCTGTGCCCACTGTGTAAATGGAATACATAATAATATACAACTCAAAAGATTGTATCAAACATCCATGATACAATCAGTGCATGTAAAGTGCTTATAGTTGTACCTGAAATACATACTAGATCAATGACAGTCATTATTATTATTAATACTAACATCATTATTATTTTTTTTGTTCAGCCATATAATGCTGTTCTTATGGGTTATCATGGTCATTTGGATTTCACTAATTTAATATGTACACAGATAAAATTAACAATTTTCACAGCTATTGAAATATTTAAAGATAGGTATAATGATTTCCTAAATGTAACACTTCATCACATAATATTTGTGCTGTTTTTAATTATGCAAATAGAAAAAAGTTGATACAATGCCCTCAACATGTATCCAAAATGTGCTGTACTTATTTTTTGCTGAACAACAATAATTATTTATTATCCAGTTGTTTAAAGTGTTCCTCTTACTATATAAGTGAAGACTGGTACTGGTATGTCACAGTTTGATTTAAAGGTACAATGACTTTTTGTATTTTTTCTTTATTTTCAATCAGTGTGTTAAAATAAGCCAATGGGGAAGGCATTTTCCTCGACAGATATTTTTCATAGTAAAAAAAATATGCTGAGATTACAAAATATTTTCAAATGTTACCATGTGACTATCATTTCAGTGCATGTATTTCTGTGTAATGGCATTTGCCATCTGGCATTCTTGCAAGTAAGTCTTCTTTCTTAACACACTGTACATTTTTTGCCTATCTTTCTCAGTTTGTCTCTATTCATAATTAATCTCTAAGTTCACCTCATAGACCTCTCCCGCATGTTCTCTTAGCCAAGGAAACAAGTACTCAGGAGTGCAGCATCATAGGCTGGGAACAAAGGATTCGCATTCCACTCTCTGTGTTAGAGAACACTGATGTGATTCTCAGGAGCCAAGCTTCTTAGCAACGAAATGAAGGATTTACAGCCCTCCAGCTTTCTCAGCTACCAAAGCTCTTGAAGGCTTTCAAGAGCTGACCTTTTTAGCAAAGAGCTGGATTCTTTTAATGCACTCACTTTCAAAAGGTAACATACCTATTTTCCAGTGTAATGTGAATGCTATTAAAAGGGAGTTTACATGGACACGAACGTCAGTGGGAATGAAATAGGATTGTCCTCTTCTCAAACTCATTGTTCCTCCAAATATTCACAAAACCAAGATCATGTCACTCCTTTTATTCACATTTTTTATGGCTAGCTTATTTGTAGAGCACTGTCAATAGTAATTAATGCCTTTTTAAGTGTGTAGGTTCAAACAAGATATTTATGAGAGATGGTGTAACATTGCTGGAGAAGAGGGCAGCTAAGTACTAAAGACTTTATTGAGTGTGAGTTTTGTTATGGCTCTTTTATATATAACTCTAGAGAATATACATTCATTAGAGACACCATCCATTTCTTTGAAGTAATACAGAATTTGTCAAATGCTCCTAAAATAATGTGAATTTGAAGTTGCATCATGACACTACCAAGTCCCCCTTCCCCTTCTTTTTGTATTTTGAGTGATTTTAAGTGTATACAATGCCCTTATAGTTACCCATTTCAGGAATATTATGGCTAAAGAATATCAAATTCTCTTTACCAAGACACAGTTACATGTCCAGTGTGGCCAAACAGGTTCATTTGTTGAATACTGAAATGTGTAAGGTAATATTCTTGTCACTGGGACTTCTACAATGAAAAGGTATTAACTTTCTCTGAAGATCTCACAAAGGAGTCATACCATCACCTCTTCATGGAGTTGTAAGACCTACCAGTAAGTGTTCCCAGACTCGAGAAGATGGTTACATACTATCTGAGCAATTTGTCATAAATCTATGGTTCTGGAAGTTCTCATATGGAAAGGAGGAGGAGAAATCCCTGAAATGAGGACAGAATTATGAAAATAAGCTATTGGGTAACTTTTCAATTGAGAAATGGTTCTTCATTGTGTACCAATGTTCCAAATTCAGGTCAGCAGCATCAATTATTTAATAACCCCTCAATAACTGAGGGGGAAAAGTCAGCCTCATCTTAAAAGGTAATGCTGACCAAGTTGATCAAAAATTCAGCTGAATTCACTGAGTTTCAAGGGAATTTAAGGTTGTTTATTGGCTTTTGCTCCTATTACATTGGCTTTTGGTCAAACAAATATAGGATAAACCATATTTCTCATGGTACCATGTTTTTTAAGTTTCTTATAATAATAAGCTGAAATTGTTAATTGGTGTAAAACTTTAAATCAATTTGTAAAGTAAGAAAATTTCACTTTTTTAATCTTCCAATAATCTTCTGGTCTCTTTTTTCGTTAAATGTGTGTCAAATCACTTTATTTCATTTGGTGCTTAAGAAAAAATCAAGGAATTGAAACATCATTAGTTTTCCTATAACTACTGATGCCCCCATATTAAAACATATGCCCCTAAAAATATGCATCTAACTTCTAACAAGTAACCTAGAAATTCAATGTAATCTTATTAATTTGTTAATTACTATCTGTCAGTTTAACCACAAACACCAGTAATTTCCATAGAAAAATTATATATGGTATTTTTATTTTGTTTTCTACCTTGGCATTGAAAAAGCTAAAAATTCAAGTTCATGTTAAAGAAGGCTTATTGTTATACCTGTAATCAAAAATTCAATGTTAACCTTCAAATTATAACTTCAAAACAATGGGCAGATTGAAAGAAAAATATTATTTTTTTTAAAGTGAAGACAAAAGGATAACTTATGATTTCCAAATGGCCTTTGAAGAATAGTAGTCATCCTTAACAAAAAAAATGTAACTAAATAACACTATTTAAATTTCAAATCATTTCCCTTCAAACTACAGAAAACCACCAACAAATATTTATTGTTATCAGAAAGATCCACAAACTTAAAAGCTTTTGCAAAACAAAGGAAATCATAAACAAAATGAAAAGACAATCTAGCGACTGGGAGAAAATATCATCAAACCAGGCAGCTGACATGGAGTTAATTTCCAAAGTATGCAAATACAGATGGCTAAAAAGCACGTGAAAAGATGCTCAACAGTGCTAATTATTAAAGAGGCACAAGTCAAAACTTCAGTGAAGTATCATCTGAACAGCAGTCAGTACAGTGATCATCAAATAGTATACAAATAATAAATGCTGGAGAGGGTATGGAGAAAAGGAACATTCCTGCACTGTTGGTAGGAATGTAAATTGGTGCAGCCACTGTGGAAAATAGTATGGAGGTACTTTAAAAAACTAAAAATAGTTTTAAATTTGATCCAGTCATATGATCATACTGACCCAGCAAATCCACTCATCTGCATAAACCTAGAAAAGGCAAGAAATTTAATTTAAAAAGATACATGTACACCCAAGTTCATAGCAGTACTATTTACAACAGCCAAGTCATGGAAGCAACTTAAGGGTCTAACGACAGATGAATGGATAAAGAAGATGTGGAATATATATATATATATATATATAATACATAATATATGTGTATATATGTTGTTTTGATGTTTAGTCACTAAGTCGTATTCGACTCTTTGCGACCCCATGGACTGTAGCCCACCAGGACAGCCCCATCTGTCCATGGGATTTCCTAAGCAAGAATACTGGAGTGGGTTGCCATTTCCTCCTCCAGGGGATCTTTCCGACCCAGGAATTGAATCCACAACTTTTGCATTGGGGGCTTCCCAGGTGGTGCTGGTGGTAAAGAAACCACTTGCCAATGCAGGAGATATGAGATGTGGGTTCTATCCCTGGATTGAGAAGATTCCCCTAGAAGAGGGCATGGCAACTCATCCCAGCATTCTTGCCTGGGGAATCCCCACAGACAGAGGAGCCCAGTGGGCTACCTTCTGTAAGGTCACAAAGAGTTGGACATGACAGAAGGGACTTAGCGCAAATGTACTTTTGTACTGGCAGGTGGATTCTTTACCACTGAGCCTCCAGGGAAGCCTATGTATGTATGTATGTATGTATGTCATAAAAGAGAATGAAATATTGTCATTTGCAATAACATGGATGGACCTAGAGAATATCATACTAAGTGGAGTAAGTTAGACCAAGAAATACAAATATATAGGATATAACTTATATGTGTAATTTAAAAAATAATACCAATGAATTTCTTGATAAAACGGAAATAGACTCATAGACATAGAAAACAAATTTATGGTTCCCAAAGGGGAAAGAGGGGAGAGGGATAAATTAGAAGTATGGAATTTATGGATACAAACTACCATAAGTAAAATATAGAAACAACAAGGTTTTATTGCATAGGTAAATAGACAGAGAACTAAATTCAATATATTGTAAAAACCTATAATGGGAAAGAATATGAATATATATACATACATACATATATATATATATATATATATATATATATATATATATACACACACACACAGACCCATGAATCACTTTACTGTATACCTGAAACTAACACAATATTGTAAATCAACCAGACTTCAATTACCAACAACAAAAAATTCCAGCTTTTAAAACTTTACTTAATTGCTCATCAGAAACCTACATTAAATTGGACCCTGAAATTGAAAGATAATTAGCTTCAGATTATAACCTTTATTTTCATTAAATTTTTGATAAGAAGTCAGTTTTTAAATACTTTCAAAAGAAATATTTAACATATGCTTTCTTCACTATTGCTATTTTTGCCTTTCAGAAAAAAGATGAGAAAAGATTAATTATGCCCTTAAATATCTACCTACATTTCAGCCCAAAACTTTTAAAGGGTAGGGAAAGTGGAGAAAACTTTCAGAGAAATTCATAAACCCTTCAAGTGCCACAGATGGGTTTTAGGTAGCATGAGCAATTTATTAGATTTATTGCTTGTACTTGCTCACATGAAGGAAGTTATAAGGTATTCCACAAAAGAAGATAAAATTGAAGGTTGTTGGTAGAAACTGTTATTGTTGTAAACTATACAAATGAGGGATGTGACCTAGGAATAAAAAAAGAAGTTATTTTCTCTTTTCTGTCACCTGGAGACATCTCTCCTTTGAGTCATTTTTGAGTCTTTTTCATTGTTTTATTTTTCATCCTTGTAAAAGCACTCTTACTGTTTAGTAAGCAGAATTAGGGTAGCTGAAGTTTATAGAGTCAATGGCTGACAAACAATAAGGTCAATGTCTGTCCCATCCTGGAAAAATTGAGGTTAGAACAGGTGAAATTATCATTCTGTTTTGTTTTTATGGCTCTAATAGAATACCAGAGAGTCCCTGACCTCTGCTGCCAGTCATGTCTTACTCTAACAGCAACGTGTAACCTTTGACACTCAATTAAAACAGGAAATAAGACAAAGAATGGGTCAATATGCATGTTTGGCCAATGCAAGCCTTCAAAATAAATTCCAAGGGGCTTTCAAAGGAGCCATAACCCCTATTCACTTGGCACACTGACATTAAAGTTATGGTCAGTAAAGTAAAAGAAAATAGAAACAAAAATATAAGCTGTATCATTTATTTTCTTTCTGACCCTAAGACCTGTGTATTAAGGTATCTCACAACAGAACAATTCACTTTACACTTTCTGGTTACTGAGGGTGAGGTTCTTGCTGCTAACTGGCTGAACAGGACAGGATAGATGCCAAAGGCACAGAAGGTTGCTGACTTGAATAGTCAGATCATTTTATTTAATGTGAACTTATTTTGTAAATAGAAGAGAAACAGAGAGTACTTTCTTCATATGGAATAACAGCAGCTTTTTTTTTTTTTTTTTTTTTTTTAGAGAAGTTAAATACATCAGAGCTAGTAATAGGCTTTGGTGATCACTCAGAGAGGCTTTCCAGAGAAGGCAATGGCACCCCACTCCAGTACTCTTGCCTGGAAAATCCTACGGATGGAGGAGCCTGGGAGGCTGCAGTCCATGGGGTCGCTAAGAGTCCGACATGACTGAACGACTTCACTTTCACTTTTCACTTTCATGCATTGGAGAAGGAAATGGCAACCCACTCCAGTGTTCTTGCCTGGAGAATCCCAGGGACGGGGGAGCCTGGTGGGCTGCCGTCTATGGGGTCGCACAGAGTCGGACATGACTGAAGTGACTTAGCAGCAGCAGCAGCAGAGAGGCTTTCACACTAGGGAAAACAGGTGTGCCATAATTCTGACATGTCCTGCAAAGCGACAACTTGTTAGTGGGTGTAAGTTCCACATGTATACTCCAAGATATTATCTCATGTTTTATCAGGAAGCAATGAGGAAAGTGCAGGAGAAAAGACATATGAGGCAAAAAGCAACAGCAGACACACCATGGTCCTGGGATTGGTTAGGTCTACATGCCAATTCTGTGCTTCCCTGGTGGCTCAGAAGGCTTACTGCCTTCAGTGTGGGTGACCCAGGTTTGATCCTTGGTTTAGGAAGATCCCCTCAAGAAGGGAATGACTACCCACTCCAATATTCTTGCCTGGAGAATCCCATGGACACCATTTTCTAGGAAGCAGGGATAATACTATATACCTCTTGATACTGTGTTTATTTTCTTCCTATTATTGTTTTTGACTAAATGAGATGGTTCTTATTTAATTATTCAGTGACTAGCATAAAACAGGCATAAATATTTCTTGTGAAGTGTTAGTTGCTCAGTTGTGTCCAGCTCTTTGAGATCCCATGGACTGCAGCCTGCTAGGTTTCTCTGTCCATGAAATTCTCCAGGCAAGAATACTGGAGTGGGAAGCCATTCCCTTCTCCAGGGTATCTTCCCCACCCAGGGATTGAACCTAGTTCTCCCACAATGCAGTCAGATTCTTTAAATTTGAGCCACTAAGGAAGACCCTCATTAATTCATTATATATATATATTTCTCTACTGAACCAAAATGATTTGATCTAATGTGGCTCAGTTGTAAAGAATCTGCCTGCCAGTGCAAGAGACACAAGAGATGAAAGTTCAATGCCTGGGTTGGAAGAAGGAAATGTCACCCCACTCCAGTATTCTTTCCTGGGAAATCCCATGGACAGAGGAGCTTGGCGGGCTACAGGCTATGGGGTTGCAAAGAGTAGGACACTACTTAGCAATGAAAAAACAACAATGTAATATTAACTGTTAGAACTCCAGAAACACAGTACCAAGGTGTACAATTTCACATAAAGTGGTCATATATTTATTTTCAAGTAAAATAGTTTAGACAGGCATTTGTATGCATACAAAACACACACAGATACACACCAACCCACGTACATGCATATCAGAAAAGATCTGGAAAGATATACATAAATGTCAATAGTAGCAACCTGTGGTGGTAGGAATATGATATATGTTTCTTATATTTGGGCTTCCCTGGTGGATCAGTGATAAAGAATCCATCTGCCAATGCAGGAGACCTGGGATTGATTCCTGGGTCAGGAAGATCCCCTGGAGAAAGAAATGGCAACTCACTCCAGTATTCTTGCCTGGGAAATCCCATGGGCAGAGGAGCCTGGAGGGTTACTGTCCATGGGGCTACAAAGAGTTGGACACAACTTAGCAAACTAAACAACAACAATTTGTTGCTTTTATAATAACAATATAAAAGGACATTTTAATATTTGCAAATCATCTACTTAGTTTAAAATTATAAACTTGATTACTGATAATCCTTCTTAGATAGGCTTTTTACTTAAAAATATTAGCGATATTATCTTTGCACCATCTCTTA
This sequence comes from Bos indicus x Bos taurus, assembly GCF_003369695.1. Classification (NCBI taxonomy): domain Eukaryota; kingdom Metazoa; phylum Chordata; class Mammalia; order Artiodactyla; family Bovidae; genus Bos; species Bos indicus x Bos taurus. The sequence continues at coordinate 18,494,198 of NC_040083.1, read as the reverse complement.
TTTCTAGCATTCACAGATCCATTAATTTCTGAATGTGTATATTAATTGATGGAAAATGTGATTTTCTACATGCCAGCTGATACTATCTCATCCCATTTTAAAGGAAAACATTCATGTGTTACTGCTTTAATATGATGAAGGCGATATTGAATTCTGCTAGTATTTTACTTAGGCATTAGACTTTGTAGTGTGGGAAATTAAGATTGGTCTTTAGTTTTCTTTATGGTATAAGATTATGATGTTTACTATAAGTACTTTACTTGTTTTTATGAAGAATTTGGATGCTTTCTCTCATTATATATGCTTTGAAACATTTTCAGTAACATTGTGATTTACATTTGTAGAATTACCTTGATTATTTTAATAATCCCTGATTATGTGGGGGTAAGTTTCCATAAATTATATTTTCTATAAAACATTCATAGAACTTATTGCACAGTTTTGTAAAATATTTAAAGCTTTTGGGATTTGGGGGATATATCCTTTTTGTCACTCATTGTTTTGTTTCTGTGTATTCTTCTTTGCTTTCTTGAATAGATTATTCCTAGTTACCTTATTTTATTTTCTCCAATACAAAATAAATATAATAGGATAGTTTATACTATTAGTTCTACTGCTTTCTAGATTAAATTCTGATTTTATTTCTTTATTTTTAATGATTTGCGCTACATACATAATGAAATAATTGCCATGATAAGTTTAGTGAGCATCCTTCATCTCATATAGATACAAAATAAAAACGTAATTTTTTACCTTGGATGAGAACTCAGGATTTACTCCCTTATTTATTTTGATATTAAAATAATTTATTAATTATCTCCTTTTTAGGGGACCAAGTTCATCATAGACCTGTAAGATTTACTTTTATTTCTTATGTTGTTTAGGTCTTCTACATCCCTGCTGTTTTGACTATTTAATCTATCTTTGGCAAAGATAGTATGTTAAAATATTATATTATGTTTGTGTTTCCGCTTATTTACTTCAGATTTCTCATACATTTTGCTTTATGACAGTTTATGCTTTGTTATTTGATGGATAAATATTTATAACTGTCATATTATCATTATAAGCTGTAGCCTTTAAAATTATAAACTGCCTTTTGTTGGTTTAATATTTCTATGGCTGAATTTTCTACTTTGTCTCTTGCCAATATTGTATCCTCCTTTTCATATATCTACTATGTCCACAACCTTCAAACTTTTTCAATTACTTTGTTTACTATGTCCCCTGTACACATCAGATAATTGAATTTTTCTTTGAGTAATCTGAAGATCTTTTCTTGTTCTGCTGAACAATTTAATCTCATTTAAATTGCTTTACATGACAAATTCTTGATCATTTTTGTCATTATTTTAGGCCATGCTGTTTTAGATATCTTTCACTATGTAGACAATTTTCTTATTTTTCTTTTACTATTACGATATACAGGCTATTCTATCATTGTGTCCTCTTAATAGCCTTTATATTAATACCAAAATAAGATACTCTGAGCTTCTTCTTTTTAGACAGTATCTTTCAGTTCCCTAAACTGATAATAAAATTAGAGTATATCCTTTCCTCACCATCCTCCTTTCTACACTTTCTCTGACTTAACTATCTGATACAATGGCATCATCTTTTAGGGTACTTTGCTACTATAGTATTACTTAGAAAATTCTGAATGTATTTTTGGCTTGCAACTGACAATATCCTTTCTTCTTTTTTATAGTTTCCATAATTTTATCAGTAAATACTTTGGTATGTATGAATCTCCTATACCAGAGATAAATTCTCCTTGACAGAGTATGTCTTTTCAAAATGAAGATTCTAATCTTAAGGACATCTCCTGAATTATAATTTTAAATACTTGCTCCATTCCACTGTTTTTCTCTTCTTTCAGAGCTCCAATTATGTGATTGTTGACCATGTTTGCTTTGAAGATTGATGTAACTTCAATATTTATCACTTGGTCCTATGGCCCCTTTATATTTTCTTTTATTTCAGTTTTGTTTTCTTACTTCTATGCATTTGATCTGTTCTGTACCTTACTGTGTTGTCAATTTTTTTTTCTTTTAGCTCTTTGTAATGTAGTCATTACTTCAGAAGTAATCTTATGTTTTACATCTACTTTTATTCCCAATTGATATCCAGTGAATGAATAAGACAAATTTTCTGGTTTCTCAACTCTAATGATGTTTCAGTGACTGGTAATTCTTTTTGTACATGGTATTAATGCCTCAATACACTGTACTTTCTATGCACTTTTTCTCTCTACCTTGGTTGTCCTTAGATCAATCTAGAACCTTTCTACCAAAGAAATTGGAGCACCTGACCTGCAATGTTTGATACTCAGGAATAAAAAAAAATGGAACTGCATCTTAAAAGCTACAAATATCATACGGGAAATTTAAGAAAATACTTTATTATTGATAACAGCTGATTTGAATGCCTCTGTAAATAATATTTATGAAAATGTTATTAGAACATAATCTAGATATTTTTAAAATAAACTGGAAGATAAATTTAAGAAAATTAAAAGGAATTTTTTTAAAAAGGAGAGAAAAAGTGAGACACAGGGACTAAATTCAGAATATTTGTAGTTAATAATAATTTGAGAAGAAAAGCAAAGAGACACTAGAAGCGGAGGAAAATATGCATAAATATCTCAAGTTCTCTTGGGATTAAGAAAGACTTAATTCAGGCTGAAAATATTTTCCAAGCACTATTTGCTATAAGTGAATAAAACAAGAACACTTCATAAGTTTAAGGCATAGTCTTATAAAACTTCAGTGTTTCAAGAGAGAGGAAAAGTCTTAATAAAACTTAGGTGAGGTCAAGTAAAGGATGCTGGAAGACTTAGTTATACTAGAATAAGAGTCAGATTGGTATTAGACCGTGTACTCAAAAGCAATGGGACTATATGTCTACAATTATAAGGGAAATGTGATTTTGAACCTAGAATCCCTTACCAAGAAAAACTAATAACCAAGAATGAGAGTAAATATAATTTCAAACATAAAACACATATAGATCAACCTTTCATGACCACTTTCAAAGGAGGAAATATTAATGTACTTCATAAAAGGAACAGAAACCCAAAGAGGAAGATATAGATTCAAAGAAATAATCTATTTAATTTAGGAAAACAATGTAAGTAAATTCCAAGTTGTCAGCTCTACAAAATCCTTAGAATACAACTGGACTATATTGAAAAGTTAAGTCAAAGGCTCTATGAAGACTAACTTGAAAAGAGTCACAGATTTTGTTTGAAACAAATTGTCTATTTAAGAATCTCTATGATATTAGCAATTAAAGGATAACATGTTACTTTATTCAAGGAGGAAATGGTAAGGAAATGAGAAACTTCAGGGGATAAAAGTATATAAATTAGTTAAATATGAACTAGACTAATATAAACCATGGGTTTTGAGACAATAATATGTCATAAGTGATGATAATTTACTTGACTTGATGTTTGAAACCTTCTCATTTGAGAGGCATGGACATAGCAAAATGAAATCACACTTTCTTTTCCATATGACGTAGCTCAACAGGCTATAAGAAAGATATTTTCAGATATAATCCCAGTATAATTATAAACATTTTAAAATTAACTCTTTTATAATACTATTATCAATCTATAGGGTCTATCCAGACTTAACTGTCACATTAGCGTTCTTCATAACAAAATAAAATCCTAAACTGTGGGTTGTATTGAGCTTTCACATCCTTGACAATAACTTCACAAGTTAGTTTTAGTGATCACCTTGGTTCATTTTGTACTTTGCCCCTTGGGTCCACTTCTGCTAGTGCATAAACATCACACATATCCAGTTATGTTTGCCATTTATATTCCATCTATGACTCCTGTACCTTAGAGGTCATTAGAGAACTTCTACAGTAGCCAACAAGTTTCTTTAAGTACCACCGATTTTCTCAGAGGAGTAAGTCAGAATTAATTGTTTTTAAAATTTCCTATGCTTTTAAGTCATCATCCATTGCAGAATTTCATGCCATAGAATTGTGCTTATTTGTTTCAATATTTTTAAAACTGTCTTCTCAACATCTAAGATGTATATCTGACTACACTCTGCAGCCTATTCTTTCAGTGCCATATAGACTATAAGATAACATAATGTCTTCGTCCTAAATTTCCCATTGTCTTCTCTTTAGCAATCAATTCTGCCCTGCCCAAAAGAATCAGATCCATTCTAACTGTTTGATGAGTTTTTCCCTTTCACCTCTGTGAAACTGACTTTTTCAAAGTCAAGTTAAGAATCTTTTTTTTGTATTTGAATGAGACTTTCAGTAAATGTCCAGATGGTTGAAGCCTCAAATAACTATTATAATTTGCATCTTAGCCAATGTGAGCTACATGTACAAAAAGTGGTTTCTACTCCCTCTATACAGCAGATTACTCTAATCTAATCTTTCATAATGGCATCACTTCTGTTTCATCCTCTATGCTTGTTTGAATTTTCATGGATTTCTGAGAATGTATATATTGTTTTGAGTTTGAGATTTTCTCTGTCTTCTGATATAACAGATGTTTCTTTTGAATAGGGCATAATTTTCCATTAGGGTATTCTTATCTTATCCCACCAAGTTTTGGAGAATACTAAAAGACGTTATTTGCTATTTTATCCTATAATGTCAGATTTGCACTACTTATCATTCATTCTTTACATTTCAGGAGTCTACAGTTTCTCAAGCTTAGTGCTAGGTAATATATATTTTAAGATATAAGTGGATATATTGTGAAAAAATGGTGTCAGGGTCAAATACTTTGGGAAGCATCATCTACCATAACTTCTTAGCAATTCCCAAGCTGAATAACAAGTGAACAGCCCAGAAAAATACCACATTAAAAAAAAACAAAAAGCTAAAAACTTGCTTAATTTTGTAAATCTTAAATGTTAAGCATGCCCCATTCAAGATACAGATAAAACACAAATACAGCATTGTTCTCCCCTTTAAAATTTATGCAATGAATTTAACCTTATCCTGGTCCTAAGTGAAAACTTCAGCACGTCCACAAGCCCTGTATGTTAATTACTATTAAGTGATTATTAGAGTAACCCTGGAGAATCCCAGGGACGGGGGAGCCTCATGGGCTGCTGTCTATGGGGTCGCACAGAGTCGGACACGACTGAAGCGACTTAGCAGCAGCAACATCAGCAGCAGAGTAACCCTAAAGTTGCTGTGCTCTGCTCAGTAGCTCAGTCGTGTCAGACTCTTTAAAGTCCAATGGTCTATAGCCCACCAGGTTCCTCCGCCCACGGAATTAACCAGGCAAGAGTAATGGAGTGGGTAGTCATTCCCTTTTCCAGAGGATCTCTCTTGTATCTCCTGCACTGGCAGACAGATTTTTTCCCACTAGTGCCACCTGGATGGAGAAGGTGACGGCACCCCACTCCAGTACTCTTGCCTGGAAAATCCCATTGACAGAGGAGCCTGGTAGGCTGCAGTCCATGGGGTCGCAAAGGGTTGGACACGACTGAGCGACTTCACTTTCACTTTTCACTTTCATGCATTGGAGAAGAAAATGGCAACCTACTCCAGTGTTCTTGCCTGGAGAATCCCAGGGACGGTGGGGGGGCCTCCTGGGCTGCCGTCTCTGGGGTCACACAGAGTTGGACACGACTGAAGTGACTTAGCAGCAGAGCAGCAGCCACCTGGAAAGTCCAGCCCTAAAGTTACTTTCAATTAAAAACAAAATATCAATATATAACCAGATTGTCTATTCCAAGATGAATCAAAGAGCTTAATTTAACATATATCTTCTTCCTAACACCAGACCAAGTCTGTTTCAGACTGAAAGGAAAGATTATTTCCATCAACTTACAATTCTCCTACTTCTCCTTCCCAGGAGGTCCAGACACCTCCAGGGATTTAGGGGTGGATAGAAGAGTGATAAGGGCTTAAGAAAGGACTTAATCAAAGGCCAGTTCCTGTTCCTTAAGACTGGCAAAAGTTTATAGCTGTTGATCTCATGAGCATTTTTTGTTGGTGGTGGTGGTGGCAATCTTTGGTAAAAGTTTATCAGACCCACTAACTTCCAGGTGCTCACTTAAGGACATTTCCTGTTGTTTCTAGATATCCCATAATCACATCCATCTTCACTGCTGGGCTCCTTCTGCCCACTCAAGTGGCTCTACTAGCCAGGACTCAAGAATACTCTACCCTGACCCTCTCTCCTACATGGTCACATCTATCTACACGAAACTCTCAGGCACTCCCTGCCCTGATAAACTCTGATTGTACAAGTCAGTCTCAACACAGCCTCCTCTCACAGGCCACTTTCATTTTCTCACAGGAGTCAGGATCCAGTCTTCAGAGTCCCTAGATTTCAAGGAGCACATTTTAAGCTTTCTGAGAGCTTCATAAGAGCCCTCCTCACTAGATTTGCCATAAGAAGGCAGCACAGCCCACCACTCCCTCTTGGTGAGCACAGGACCACTAGAAGCACTGTACTGCACAGCAGCAGGGCTTCCCTGATGGCTCAGATGGCAAAAAGAATCTGCCTGCAGGGTGGGAGACCCAGGTTCCATCCCTGGGTCGGGAAGATGCCCTGGAGAAGGGAATGGCAACCCACTCCAGTATTCTTGCCTGATGAATCCCATGGACAGAGGAGCCTGGCAGGCTACAGGCCATGGAGTCACAAAGAGTCGGACACGACTGAGCAACTAGCACTTTCACTTTTAACAGGAAGTGAAACGACCTATATTCTGTGTGAACAACTGAGGGTTGGAATGAGCGTGTTTTTCAGAGGAAGTACAGCACCCTCTGGAATTGTGCAACATGGAAAACTTCGATGGGGGGAGGCTGTCAACACAGCAAACAGATATTGTCAAAGTTATGCATTCAAAGTCCTCCCTCTTTACTAGTTGATATTCTTTCATTGTGTCAGAGAGTTCAGAGGTCACTGAACTTGTTTGTGGACATTTCCTTTGTAAATTCTGCATGTGGAAATCTGTCTGCCTCATCTCCTAGCATCTGACATCTGTCATGTTTGCACCTTACTAAATAATAAGGAAACAAGGAAGCGGTTTTAATATCCTGTTATTCAAATATTTCTAAAATTATTTGTTTACAGAAGATATTTTCCCCCACAAAACACTGATTAATATTTCATGGGACAATGATTATCCATGTAACAGAGTTTGGGTGACATGAATCTGTAGTCATCTGAGGTCAGATGTCATAAACAAGATAACTATAATTTTTATTTGCCCAAGACACCTTTCCATCCTCTTCTTTTGATTCTGTGGGAGAATTTCACCCTCTTTCCCTGTCTCAGTGGCCTTTTATCAGAAAATAAGAATGGGCAAATAAACAAAGAAAAACATAAATCAAGCCCACATAAATATTTTGGATAGAATGAAAATGTTTTCCTGCATTTCTTAAGAAGAAAGAATATTAATCTGGGGGTAAGAAATGAATGGAATGTATCTGCAGAATAAAAAGGAGTCAAGGTCAAGAAAGGAAATTTCTGAGTTCCTGGAAATAGTTGAGTCTCATTAGACAATTATACCACCAAACCTGCTAGTTACATGAGAAAATACATTCCTCTCTCCATTTTTCCTGTTAGATATTTTGGAATAGTTCTCTATCACTTATTATTATTTTTTTACTTTCTTTAACCTTAACACTCTAAATATACTAGAAGCTCCTTCTCAGTTGTTTTTCTTAAGAAAACAGATACCTCTTGTTTGTGTATGTGTGTGTGTGTTTTCCAACTTTGAATCCATAGGCATATCACAGGTCAGTATTAGCAGGCTTATCATTTTCTGTCACTCAGCCTCCTATTACCTATGATTCTTAATATGAAACCAGAGACCCTGCCAGATAATCCTGGTAAGCTAATATAATGCCACATTTGACCCTAATATATCTTACTCTTAACTGGATGTAATAATGAAATATCAAGATAATATTAAATCATTTGGAAAAACTCAAGAGCATAAGTTTTATTTTGGGGTTTATATCAATTTCTGAGTGTAACTACACTAATGCTAATGACTTTTGGACCTAAAGCTCATATTTGGAAATGAGCAAGCACATTCGGTTCTAAAGGAATTATGCACAGGTAATGGTTCCCACCAGGCCCTTCCGTTTTATGTGTTGATAGATTTGGCATGATTTGCTACTATCCACTATTATTCTCAGTGAATGATTTACATGCTCACTAAAATTAAAATATATATTTTAAATATGGGAGAATATGGAGAGTTCACTTTAGAAACCTACTTGACATTAAAGGCATCCTTGTATTAAGACACAATACGAGCAACCAAGGGAAATCAGACTGAAAATAAGCATAAAATTAAATGAACTTATGGACTCACACTTTATTAAATCCAACCACTATGAAAGATTATCATAGTTTACCTTACTCAAGTGAATATACTCTTAAGAAAAATTCGCATTGGTAATAAACTGGTGTTATGTGTGTGTGTGCACACACATGCAAGAAATATGTAACTTCTTTAAGAATTAAATGTGTTTCCAGATGAAGTGTTATGTAAGAAAAGGTAAGCATATAGGATTATATTTCCTTTCCAAAATTCATCCTCACCTCATCAAGCAATAACTATGATCAAGCTAAGTTGACACATAGTCAACTTAATCAAAAGAGAAAACAGGAAAAGGACAAAAGAGATACAGAAAGAGAATAATATAGTAAAGCTAAGCAAAGGATAGCAGCCCTTAGAAGTGTATTGAATAATATCTTTGTCAGGTAGAGACTCACAGAGAAGCAACATCTCTCTCCAGTGAAACATATTCACAAATCTTTCTTGTTATACTTTTACAATCTTTGAGTCAGTCTGTTCAAAATTATTTTAAATGGATAGAAACCTGCTGAGTTGCATTTCATAGCTGTGAATGGTCACACTAGTTCTGTAGAGAGAATGGGTGGCTATTAACATCGACACAAGAACACGAAGGATAAATTGAAAAATATATTTTCATTCTAATTTATGGGTTTTTTCCAAAGACTGAATTCAGTTCATTCTGAGGGTCTTAAATTGATCTCTCTCTTTCTTGGCAGAACAACAAATGTTAGAGGCAAAAGAAAGTAGACGGAGTTTTCTTGAGAGAATTTGACTACATAGTTATGAGTGATGGAAAAGTCATGTCTATCTCAAAGACTCATACTTCTAGAGAACCTCCAGAGCTAAGAAAATATATATTCACCAAATACCACTCCTTAGTTTACAAATAGGAAAACGAAGATCAAAAAGTTGAAGTGATTTGCTCAATGTCATACAGAGAGATACTAACAGATCTATAACTGAAATTTAGTTGTTAGGCTTTTTCTATAAAATTGTGAACCTGCATTGTCTGTCAATTACTGGCATCAAATACCCTTCGATCTTCTCTGAAGTGTTAAACTCAGAATCTAAGGCTGGCAATGAAGCACATAAGAACATTTAATCCCATCTAATCAGTGTGCATCATGTGAAAGATCCACTCTCACTTTCCAAACAAAATTCTCAAATACAATAATCAAAATTAAACTATTCCTAAAAATGAATTTGCTTTTGAAAAGTCTAATATCTTGCATAATTTTTGTAAAGGCACACTTAAGATGAATTTTTTTGCATGCAATAATTTCATAGAAAGAAAATGCATTAGGTGTCATTTTTAAAACTGGAAGCAACCATCAAACTGGTAAAAACCATTACAGAGGAATTTGCCTCATATCCACACTTGTGCTGCTGCTGCTAAGTCGCTTCAGTCGTGTCCGACTCTGTGCGACCCCACAGACTGGCAGCCCATCAGGCTCCCCCGTCCCTGCGATTCTCCAGGCAAGAACACTGGAGTGGGTTGCCATTTCCTTCTCCAATGCATGAAAGTGAAAAGTGAAAGTGAAGTCGCTCAGTCGTGTCCGACTCTTCGCGAACCCATGGAGTACAGCCTACCAGGCTCCTCTGTCCATGGGATTTTCCAGGCAAGAGTACTGGAGTGGGGTGCCATTGCCTTCTCTGCACTTAGCTTATGTTTATTCAACTACACACAACCATAAAATAGAGTGTGAACAATGTAACTAAGTTGAGCTATATGAAATCAATATTTTTTATAGTTTAAAAAATATCACATATCAGCAACTTTATATCACTGAGCCCACTTGCTTCTGAATGATCATGAAATGCAAGATAGTAAACCTGATCTTATTTCTTGCATGATATGAGTATTTTGCTAAGCTAAATGTGACTCATATTAAATTACTTCCCCTTTTTTTACCATAGAAGTCTTAAATACAGTCCACTGGCCTTGTATTTACATAAATTCATGTGCACTGCACTTTTTGAGAATGAGCAATTTAACAGCATTATTAAAGTTAATTTGAGGAATGAACATTTATCACATTTAAATTTATAACTTTAAAATGTAAATCTGAGTAAGATATGAATTCACTTATCTCTGGGGGTTTTAAAGTAAAAAGATTTACTTTGATCATTAAACATTAATATCTTTTTTTTTTTTTTCTCCAATTTTATTTTATTTTTAAACTTTACATAATTGTATTAGTTTTGCCAAATAAACATTAATATCTTTTACAATCTTTTACAACAAATATGGCATTTATTTTATTATATGAAAGATATCAAAGACTACTACCTGAGAAATTACCTAGTCTACTGCTAAAGCTGAAACTCCAGTACTTTGGCCACCTCATGCCAAGAGTTGACTCATTGGAAAAGACTCTGATGCTGGGAGGGATTGGGGGCAGGAGGAGAAGGGGACAACAGAGGATGAGATGGCTGGATGGCATCACTGACTTGATGGACGTGAGTCTCAGTGAACTCCAGGAGTTGGTGATGGACAGGGAGGCCTGGTGTGCTGTGATTCATGGGGTCGCAAAGAGCTGGACACGAATGAGAGACTGAACTGAACTGAACCCTCCATATTATTTCAAGGATTCTAGAGGATAATTTAGGCTTCTTATGGTAGTTATCAGGCTTCCCTGGTGGCTCACATGGTAAAGAATCTGCCTGGAATGCAGGATACCTGAGTTCAATCACTGGGTTGGGAAGATCCCCTGGAGAAGGGCATGGCTACCCATTATAATATTCTTGCCTGGAGAATTCCATGGACAGAGGAGTCTGGTGGACTACAGCCCATGGAGTCACAAAAAGCAACACTTTCACTTTTGATGATGGTATCACTATAAGACGACATATCTTTAGTTTTAACCTGCTGCCCTTTCTACTACTCATCACTACAGTTTACATTCACCTCCAATAAATGGATCCTTTATTCTTCAGTGTTTGATTTTATATTATATGAAGGCTGTTTCAACCTAAGAAGTACCTGTCAATAGCTATGCACACTTCTTACTCTTCTGTACCTCAAATGTGGGAGCAAGAGAACCTAAATTGAGAACTTGTAATGGTGAGCACAGAAGACCTTGAGAAATCAAGCCAGATTATTTCCACAGCTATTTACTACTCTTGGTTTACAGGACTTTGACATCACGATCAGTTCTTCGTTTTAAGCACTGGCATCACTTGCCAGAAGAAACAGGACAAAGAATCTAACAACAACAGCTGAAGTCAGGAGGGCTGAAAGTAGACTGATGGATTGAGTGTCAAAACTTCCCGGTGGATATCTTTCCCAGTATTTAACAGAATAAGTGATTTGCAAGCAGAGCAACCTGATTTTGAAATCCGAGCAGTTTCACCTTCCACTCTGGATCTTGACTGTGCAAAATTAAATCACAATAAAGATTAATGCAATGTGTTAAGTTGTCCCTGAGCTATCGGAATCAGATAAGAGGCGTGTGGCATTGTGGGGAGATCACATAAGATTGTGATAACTCAAACGCGCAATTTGTCAAATGGCTCCTTCTGTTGGCACAAAGAGCTGAAGCATTTTCATGAGCTTGAGCTCAAGATCTGAGCAAGGGCGAGAAATAACTATTTTGCTTTGTGGATGAACAAAGATAAATGCGTTCTGAATTATGAAGAGGAAAAACGAAGTGTGATTAAGCTTAGATATTTTCAAAGTATTTTTCTTAAGAAATAAAGCTAACACAAACATTTCAACTATCCCTACACCTCGTCCCTCTATATCGTATCCTCAGTCTCTGTAAAGGGAACGACAGCACTTTGCATTTATATAGCACCGTATGTCCAAAAACTCAGTAATGTTATGAATAGAAATAGTTTAATTTATCCTTACAATGTATCTCTTACATGAATAAAGGGCTATATATCTTGTTTTTATTTTTTGTTTAAGTCTAGAATAAGTCAAGTTCAGAACTATAAAGTCATGCAGACCATGTAGCTGTAATAATTGAAAAGAATTGCCCTATTTCATCATTGGATTTCCATCAGAGCCAAGGATTGCAAATTTTTTCGGCTGAAAATATCATAATAGAAGTTTAAAAACACTCTATCTACTTTCAGGGCTGCCACTTGCTAACATGCAGCTTTTCTTACCAAGTCACTATGTCTATCTTATAACACTCTCTTGGTTTGAAGAAATGCAAATCTGTATCAGTAATTAATTATATTGAATGTTCAGTGTGGTCAAGACAAGATTTTGAACCAAAATGAACGATGATCCCCAAGCTGGAAAAGGCACATTTAGTTATTAACTCATAAACCAAACAAAAGCCACTTTATATGAACAGTGGGTTCTCCAAAAAGAGTCAAGTAGAGAGAAGACCGGAGAAGACAATGACACCCCACTCCAGTACTCTTGCCTGGGAAATCCCATGGGTGGAGGAGCCTGGTAGGCTGCAGTCCATGGGGTCGCAAAGAGTTGGACACAACTGAGTGACTTCACTTTCACTTTTCACTTCCATGCACTGGAGAAGGAAATGGCAACCCACTCCAGTGTTCTTGCCTGGAGAATCCCAGGGACGGTGGGGGGGCCTGGTGGGCTGCCGTCTATGGGGTCACACAGAGTTGGACACGACTGAAGTGCCTTAGCAGCAGCATAGAGAAGACATTTAATAATTAAACGTTTCTATAAATATACATTATAATAGCCAGAAATGTTGTGAACTAGACTGGGGCTTCCCAGCCTCTGGGCCTCAGACCACACCTTCTGTCAGATCAGCAGTGGCATTAGATTAGAAACAAAAAGTACAATAAATGCAATGTGCTTGAATCGTTCTGAGACCATCTTTCCCCACCTAGGTCTGTGAAAAAATTGCCCTCCATGAAACCACTCCCTGGAGCCAGAAAGGTTGGGGGCCGCTGAGCTGGATGAAACTTGAGTATCTCCACAAGTGCAAAATGGCTCAGGGCTATCCCCAGAAGAACTGATGGGAGGAAATGGTGAAGGAATTCAGGAAATAGATCAGGAGCAGTAGGGGCTTGATCAGGGACTCAAAAGTACTTGGGCTAGGTGACAGAACTTTGGACAACTCTAAGTTCAGTGAATATTTTTCAAACAGATTTTTCTCCCTAATAATTGAACTCTCAATGGCATCAAAAGTAACAAGCTTCCCCTACAAAGGGAAACTCTTCTGAAAGTTTTACTCTTTTCAGAAACAGTGATTAATTGGATGTGGTCTAGACCTCTTGTGTATATAGCACATATTCTCTGACTCAGGAATCTGTGTTCAGGCTATCCAAGCATGTCTTAATTTTCTTTGTCTTTCTCTTCTATGATATTTATTTTTGGTTTCCATATTTTCTCATAAAGAGGAAAATCCTCAGTAGGAATTCTGAAAAACATTGTTTTGTATAAATGAAAAAAGATAGCCCAACTTCAAGGCCTTACATAAATAACACTGATAATGATCTACATTAAAAAAAAAATATATATATATATATATAAGCTTTGAGTGTATTTCAGAAGTCTGAAGAAGCATGGAGAGAAGAGAAATACCCCAATAAAAAAAAAATTGCTGCAATTAAGTATCATGGCTGCCTATATTCAAGTGTCCTAGCAAGTATAAAAGGAGTGGTAGTAAATAGCCCTTATGGACCTCCAACAGCATAGATGAAAGTGAATTGAAAGAATGCCACTGAGTGGGTAGGAGTGTATGTGTGTGTGTCTATATGTAGTGCCATTATGTTTCGCCATTGAGTGTTGAGACCATTTCAAATAATGTTAGGATATGAATAGACTAAGAAAGTTCTGCTACATCAGCATCTATACTGAAGAGAGTGATTCATAATCTGAAACTGTAATTCTTTAAAATATGTCATTGCCCAAAGTCTTAGAGTGTACAAGCAATTAGATTGTTAAGTAAAAGCAATGTGGTCACCTATCTGCTCATAGGTAATGCCAAGAGACACAAGTTAGAGATGAAAGGTCAGTATAGCATGTATTATAAATTAAGGCAGATTTTAATTAAAAGTTTTAATTTATTCAAATACACATTTATTCAATAGCTAAAAATATGTACTGAACATCCACTACGTGAGCTATTTTCTAGGTACCCAGAACACATCGGTAAATAAAACAGAAATCTGTTTTCATGGAGCTTCTATAAAAAAGTGAATTTAAAAGTCAATAAATCTATACAGTAACTTAGAAAGTAAATGCTGCTAATGAGAAACTAAAGCAGGGAAGGAGGACTAGAAACCCAGATGGGGTAGCATGCACGCTTAGGTATTCAGTTGTGTTCAACTGTTTGTGACCCCATGGATTGTAGCTCACCAGGCTCCTCTGTCCAAGGGGTTCTTCACGTAAGAATATTGGAATGGGTTGCCACTCCCTTCTCCAGGGGATCTTCCTGACACAGAGATCAAACCTCTGTTTCCTGCATCTCCTAAATTGGCAGGTGGATTCTTTACCACTGAGCCATCTGAGACATTAGAAAGGGTAAATTTGATGATGGGGATCAGAGAAGAGACTGAATAGAGTGATATTCTTTAGTAGGCAAGAAAGAATGAATCTAGTATAGCTAAGCCGATAAGCCTTAAATAGGGGTATGGGGTGGGTTCATCTATAGGAACAGTAGGGGAGAGAGAACACACGCACACAGATTCAGACAGGGGATTTGAGGTAGGAGCTTGTAGGATTTCTCTCACTACTTTCAATTTTCTTAGTGAACTGGGAGTTCAGTCGCTGCATAAATATACGTGGAAACTTGAGAGAGGAGATGTTTGGAATTGTCTCAAATTACACTGAGACAGTGAATGAAGTAAGTAATTGTATGATGGTGGATGTGTTAAACATTCATTTGAAGTTACTAGCTATTAATTTCAGATTAAAACAATTTGGTTCTAAATCTTTCTCCAGTCATAGTCAATTTCATGAATCCAAATGTATGCAGTCAGATCAGCAGATCAGATCAGATCAGTTGCTCAGTCATGTCCGACTCTTTGCGACCCCATGAATTGCAGCACGCCAGGCCTCCCTGTCCATCACCAACTCCCGGAGTTCACTCAGACTCATGTCCATCGAGTCAGTGATGCCATCCAGCCATCTCAACCTCTGTCGTCCCCTTCTCCTCCTGACCCCAGTCCCTCCCAGCATCAGAGTCTTTTCCAATGAGTCAACTCTTCGCATGAGGTGGCCAAAGTACTGGAGTTTCAGCTTTAGCGTCATTCCTTCCAAAGAAATCCCAGGGCTGATCTCCTTAAGAATGGACTGGTTGGATCTCCTTGCAGTCCAAGGGACTCTCAAGAGTCTTCTCCAACACCACAGTTCAAAATCATCAATTCTTCGGCACTCAGCCTTCTTCACAGTCCAACTCTCACGTCCATACATGACCACAGGAAAAAACATAGCCTTGACTAGATGAACCTTTGTTGGCAAAGTAATGTCTCTGCTTTTGAATATGCTATCTAGGTTGGTCATAGCTTTCCTTCCAAGGAGTAAGTGTCTTTTAATTTCATGGCTGCAGTCACCATCTGCAGTGATTTTGGAGCCCAGAAAAATAAAGTCTGACACTGTTTCCACTGTTTCCCCATCTATTTCCCATGAAGTAGTGGGACCGGATGCCATGATCTTCGTTTTCTGAATGTTGAGCTTTAAGCCAACTTTTTCACTCTCCTCTTTCACTTTCATCAAGAGGCTTTTTAGTTTTTCTTCACTTTCTGCCATAAGGGTGGTGTCATCTGCATATCTGAGGTGATTGATATTTCTCCTGGCAATCTTGATTCCAGCTTGTGTTTCTTCCAGTCCGGCGTTTCTCATCATGTACTCTGCAGTAGGCAGCTGTATTTTTCCAGGACCGGGGTTTCGCCAAGTGTTTTTCAATAAAGTGAGAGGGAGGCAGAGAAGAATGTGTCTAAGATAGAATGGTTTTAGCAATGGTAGATAAATTCAAGTTGGGTGAGAAGAGCTGATAGGACATGAAGAGGAAGACAGGCAGTGTAAAGGTATCAGAATCACTGGACTTTGGGACCCCAGGGTCAAAGTGTTCAATAAAATCCTAGAGGATTTTACACTTGAGGTTGTAGAAAGGTTCAGTAACTTATAATGACAGAGTCTAGGTGTATACCCAAGGTAAGTGCAGAAGAAGCTTTCCTGTAGGTTGGGGAACTGAGAAGCGAGGGCACAGGAAGGATCTTATTTGTGAATGAGACAATCATCAATAACTAAGGCAAGAGTAATTTTGGCGATTGAGACAGGAGTTAAAAACCTTCAGAGTGAGAAGATCACTTTGGAGTAGAGGGGTGAATGATCCAACAAAGAGGGATTCACAGGTGGTCTTATCTGGTGTGGTGACTTGAGAGTCACACTGCAGTGCTTCAGGAGAGAGAGAGGAGACACGGACTGGAAGCAGCAGGGGTGAACTAGGAGACCTAACCCAGCTCTAGGCCACCTGGTAAGGAGTCTGGGAGGGAAAAAACTTCACCACATAACAAAATTACAACATGTCCTTAGGGGAGCCAGGTTATTACCAGCAATAAAGAGGAAGGGAAATTCTTTCTGAGATTAAAATAATATAGAGAGGATTTTGCTGATGATGAAAAGTGCACTATTTTGAAAATTGCAAACATTTTATTTTCATATTGAAAATTGTAAACTTATATTTCATTTTCATATTGGTATCTTGTTGTTCCATTTTTGGTATTTATGATTTTGCTTTGGTATAAAGTTGCTTTTGTTTGGGGAAAATTGACTTTTTTTTTTTTGCATCTTCCACAGTCATTGCCCAGAAAAGTGTATCCTTATAAGCTTAAAGTTATCTAACAAATTTTTTCAAATCCAATTGTCTATCATTTTGATAGAAAAATAAAACCCCTAATACACTGAAAAGGTTTTAAAGACACTTTCCAGTGAAATCCTAATGGCAAACCTTACAGACTGTAGAGAAGAGAACCAAAAAATGATTCTGGGAGTGTCCACTCAGATAAGATGAGGCAAGAAGCTGAGGATACGGAATTCTTTGTACTTTTTTCTTTACGTTTCCTTACCCTCTCTATTTCTTTCCTCGAGTTTGTCTCTTGTTCTTTGTACTTCCCCCTACTTTTCCATTTAATTTCTGTCTTTCTTTCCTCAACCTCTCAATCTTTGATCCCCATGTTTCTCCTTTTTTCTCCTTTTCCAAAATTCTTTCAAATAGAAAGTAATCCAGCACTGTTATTCTCCACCATCTTCCTTACTTTACCCTTCCTATCAGCTTTGCAGGACATTCGTCATCTCATCTGAGATTCCAGCAATGCACATTCATTTGTACTTACAGAAAAGTACTGTTCACTGCCCCTAGCATTTGTTGGCAAAGGTCTCTCATTAATAATTCTGACTCTACTTGGTACCAACAAGTTGGTAAATAGTGTGCAGTGACATTTCAGATATATTTACAGAATTTATAGCAATTGCAGAAATGAAAACAGTTCTCCTCTATCCATTTTATTTTTTTCTTAAGTTAGAACCAAACTGAAACTGATGATGAGTCACTGAAAAGTTTGTGTTGTTTTTTTTTTCTTTTAGCAAGTAAAAATATTAATACAAATCAAACAAATATATTTTAGACAAGTCTTTGGAATATTTTAAGTACCTTATTCTCACTTTTCAAAAATATTAATTTTTTGAAAATATGAATAAAATCACAAATATTAAAATATCTCATAATCACTCAAAAATATGTCCTGTAATAAATCTGACATGATACATGCAGAGATGGTATTTTTGAGATCCTGGTGGTTAATTACCAGTCCTCATGAGACTGATTTCATAATGAAATCTGATATGTCACCTGCTAGTTACATATTTTTGGATGAAGTATTAACATCTCTTTTTGTAACACAAAAATAAGGGCAACAGTACTCTCCTCATAAACTTGTTGGGAGGATTCAATAATACACACAAAGCACTGAAAACCGTGTCTGCCTAATAAACAATAATGACTCAATAAAAG
Organism: Bos indicus x Bos taurus; assembly: GCF_003369695.1. Taxonomy (NCBI): domain Eukaryota; kingdom Metazoa; phylum Chordata; class Mammalia; order Artiodactyla; family Bovidae; genus Bos; species Bos indicus x Bos taurus. The sequence continues at coordinate 18,475,936 of NC_040083.1, read as the reverse complement.
TTTGCCATTAATGTTGCAGAATACTTTCATGTTTCGTGTTCATAGATGACCAATAAAAGGAGAGGTTTCAGTATTATCTGTGACATTTCTCCCCCTCTCTTTTTTTAGTGGATAAGCTTTGATAAAGATAAACTGGTAAATGATCAGTTAATTAAATGAAAGCCACGTCAATTTGTATGACTTGTCAGGTTATGATAGGCACTTAAAAGCAAAGGATGAATGAACCGAATAAAATGAAATGAAATGTCTTCTATTTCTAAAAGAACCATTTATTTGTATTTGTATTAATACTTAGAAATGTTTTCTCTTGTTCAGTCAAAATATAGAAAGTATGTTATGTGCTTTTTATTACAAACAGACACACTTCTATTTTTAAGTATGTTAAAATATTTAAGACACATTATATTATCAGATTTTCAAATTTTGTAAATAAACATTATAATGCCAAAATTTAAACTATGGGTCAATTAAAATTATAACTATTTTATAAATTTCAACTTACAACTATATATGAATAATATCTTAATCAATGTATTGAAGAGTGACTTTTAAAATGACATTCCTTGTTCTTTTTGTCACATATTATATAAAACGTGTGTGTGATGTCACTTTCATGGTTATGTTTTCAAAACAAAAATCAAGATATACTATCTGATAAATCTAATTATACCTTTTGCACTGAATTGAAATAAAGACTATAGAGAAAGATCAACATATATGATAACTTGATTCCAGTCTTCCCTCTTGACAAAATATCTGAGTCCAATTTTTGTTGATAAACCCCAGTATATAAACAAAAACATGACAGACAGGTATAATAAGCAAATAATGTTTATCAGAATCTACAGAATTTGATGTAGCACTTTTTTTTCCCTCTATAAGTACTGCTTAATATTCAATGAACTCAACTCCAGATAAGGTCTTCTATCCAGTTGTCATCTTCCTACTTGGCCAATTATGAATTGTCAAAGTACAAAGAAGATTTTAAAACAAATTAATTTTAACTTAATTAACTTTATTAACTACTTAATCCTTAAAAAAAAATAAATAGCAATTTGATTACAGATTAGAGAAGAAAACTGAGATTCTTGGGATTAGATTGTTTGTCCATGATCGTAAATGCTGAATTTGAACCCTAGAATCCTTGTTATCAAACATTGTGGTCTACTGCTATTCCAGCTTGGCTATGAACTGTTTGACTATAAAATGAGCAGAGATGGAAAAATAAGATAACTGGGTCTCACACATCCTGTTTCTGAGGATTATCTGATTATATTAGGAAAGAATAGACCTTAGCTTCTTAAAGTACTAGTTCAGTTCAGTTCAGTTGCTCAGTCGTGTCCGACTCTTTATGACCCCATGAATTGCAGCACGCCAGGCCTCCCTGTCCATCACCAACTCCCGGAGTTCACTCAGACTCATGTCCATCGAGTCAGTGATGCCATCCAGCCATCTCATCCTCTGTCATCCCCTTCTCCTCCTGCCCCCAATCCCTCCCAGCATTAGAGTCTTTTCCAATGAGTCAACTCTTCGAATGAGGTGGCCAAAGTACTGGAGTTTCAGCTTTAGCATCATTCCTTCCAAAGAAATCCCAGGGCTGATCTCCTTCAGAATGGACTGGTTGGATCTCCTTGCAGTCCAAGGGACTCTCAAGAGTCTTCTCCAACACCACAGTTCAAAATCATCAATTCTTCGGCACTCAGCCTTCTTCACAGTCCAACTCCCACATCCATACATGACCACAGGAAAAACCAGACCCTTGACTAGACGGACCTTTGTTGGCAAAGTAATGTCTCTGCTTTTGAATATGCTATCTAGGTTGGTCATAACTTTCCTTACAAGGAGTAAGCGTCTTTTAATTTCATGGCTGCAGTCATCATCTGCAGTGATTATGGAGCCCCCAAAAATAAAGTCTGACACTGTTTCCACTGTTTCCCCGTCTATTTCCCATGAAGTGATGGGACCAGATGCCATGATCTTCATTTTCTGAATGTTGAGCTTTAAGCCAACGTTTTCACTCTCCTCTTTCACTTTCATCAAGAGGCTTTTTAGTTTTTCTTCACTTTCTGCCATAAGGGTGGTGTCATCTGCATATCTGAGGTTATTGATATTTCTCCCAGCAATCTTGATTCCAGCTTATGTTTCTTCCAGTCCAGTGTTTCTCATGATGTACTCTGAATAGAAATTAAATAAGCAAGGTGACAATATACAGCCTTGACGTACTCCTTTTCCTATTTGGAACCAGTCTGTTGTTCCATGTCCAGTTCTAACTGTTGCTTCCTGACCTGCATATAGGTTTCTCAAGAGGCAGGTCAGGTGGTCTGGTATGCCCATTTCTTTCAGAATTTTCCACAGTTTATTGTGATCCACACAGTCAAAGGCTTTGGTATAGTCAATAAAGCAGAAATAGATGTTTTTTTCTGGAACTCTCTTGCTTTTTCCATGATCCAGTGGATGTTGGCAATTTGATCTCTGGTTCCTCTGCCTTTTCTAAAACCAGCTTGAACATCTGAAAGTTCACGGTTCATGTATTGCTGAAGCCTGGCTTGGAGAATTTTAAGCATTACTTTACTAGCATGTGAGATGATACTGTCATTAAACATATATATACATTTTCAAAAGAAATGCTGTGTCACTGGGCCCTAATGATGACTTTTAATCTTAACTCATTCCACTTTATAGCCAGAATAATCAGTTAATTTTAATGAGTTTATAAAAAAATGTAAAGATTACAAAATATCATCAATGATCAGTCACCACTTTTTCTGATCTCATTCCCCAATCTCTCTCTCCCTCTCTCCTTTTCCTCCCTCACTATCCACACCCTTCCCTCTCTCTGTTCACTAGAAACCTGTATCACCTTATAAATCCTTACTTTCTTATCCTCTTCAAACTAACCTTTTCCCATTAGCTCTTCAGATTTTTACAATGCTTTACTCACAAATTTATCCTTTCCAGACTATTTAGGGGGGAGAAAAGACAGTTGTAAGTTGAAATTAGAGTATGCATACACACATTGACATATATTTGCCCTGCTACAATATTTGATAGTTTCTTCCTAAGAGGAGATTTTATAAAATCTTCAATTTAATTATCTGTCCCTTCTCACATTCGTAAGTTGGTTAAGTAAAGAAAGTCAGGGGAAAAAGAAAGGAGAAAATAAAATGTGGGTGTTTTGCCAAATAATAATAAAAATAATCTCATAGTTTCAAAATTTCTTCTCTTGGGGACTTACATTTATAGCTGTGTTTGAATAAGTGACTCAGAAAAAATTAAAGGAGAAAACTGATGAATTAATAATACATGATAAAGAATAAATCATGCAAGTTGCAAAGCAAAAACTAAATGAAGGACTGATGGATAATAGTTAAATTGTTTATAATAAAATCATAATAACCACACTGCTGCTGCTGCTGCTAAGTCGCTTCAGTCGTGTCCGACTCTGTGGGACCCCATGACGGCGGCCCACCAGGCTCCCCCATCCCTGGGATTCTCCAGGCAAGAACACTGGAGTGAGTTGCCATGTCCTTCTCCAATGCATGAAAGGGAAAAGTGAAAGTGAAGTCGCTCAGTCATGTCCGACTCTTCGCGACCCCATGGTCTGCAGCCTACCAGGCTCCTCCATCCATGGGATTTTCCAGGCAAGAGCACTAGACTGGGGTGCCATTGCCTTCTCCAATAACCACACTACAAAATTTAAAAACTCTGATTTTGAGGAGAGATTTATTCTTTTATAAATGGCTCTTTAATTGCCCTTAATTGTAACTACTTTCATAACTTGGATTAGAGAGTGAGACTTTCCACAACAGAATGCCTCATATTTTTACTACCTTTCTGCATTTGAAAGAATATTAAAAATTATATTTTCCCTATAATAGTTAATTTGACTGTCCATGACACAAACTAAAGCTATGATCATAAATAAAAATAAAGAAGGCAATGAATGTGATGTAAAGATTTGGGACATTTCTGTTAAGAGTTGCCACTTATTGTTTAAAGTGTATTACACTTAGTCATAGTTCATTCTTTCTCCCTAGTTCCAGTTTGTTCCTAAAAAAAAAGAATGTAGATACCTTAACTTTGGAAGATTCACTGAATTTAATGTTTCAGTAAAAAAAAAATAAAAATAAAAATTTAAATCCTTACTGATGAAAATGAGTTCTCCTTGAGTCAAAATCCTGGAAGAAACCCAGGAGAAGAGTATACTGTCATAAAAAGAACAAGACAGCTATCTATTACATAATGAAGGCAAACTGAAAGTAACTCCATTGTCTTTCGAGTCATTCAAAAATAATCTTGTTCTAGTTTGGACTCTTTTCATGAAATAAGGAAAAGTCGACATTCTATATAAAAGTGATAATATCACACAGAGATAACAATAAGGAGGAAATAAGAGGATAAATGCTATCACCAAAAAGAATAAGGAAATCTGTGTGTAGACACATGGAGTAATTTCTAACTTATACTGTTAAATGGAGCAAAAATAGATGCAGACGGATATGCTACTGACTGCAAATAAAGGGAAATGAAGATATATACGTAGGCATCTGTGAATTCTTGTATTATTTCTGAAAGAGTTTATAAGTTATTTCCTTCTAGAGGACAGTACTAGACAATTTCCAGATATGAATAGAAGGCAGACATGGTCTGTGCTGTATATGATGTTGCGGTTGTTTATTCACTAAGTTATGTCCAACTCTTTGCGACACCATGGACTGCACATGCCAGGCTCCTCTTGTCCTTCACTCTCTCCCAGAGTTTGCTCAATTTCGTGTTCATTGAGTCAGTGATGCTATCTAACCTCTCATCCTCTGCCATCCTCCTTGCCTTTTGCCTTCAATCATGTATACACGTCTTTATTTTTTTTTTTAATTATTAAGTGCATGTATTTACTATTGAAAACTAAAAATTTATAATGAAGATGACTGTCAGTATTCAGAAAAGGTCTGGCACTCATCATTATTGAGAGTCAATGCTAATGGTATAGCCTATCTAGGTTTGGGACAGATCTAAGAGTTTTGCAAACTCTCTGAAAGTGCCCTTAATTTGTTGTAAGCACATAAATATATATATATATAGATAATGTTATATAAAGCACATAAAATACATATAATGTTAGTGCTTATTTTATATGTAAGCACATAAAAATATATGTGTCAGTGCTAAATACATATATATATATATTTAAAAATACAAGCACTCACATTCCTATGTAAAATATAACTTGAATGAGAAATTGCTTTGATGATGTATTAAGCTATACATCATCAGAGCCAACAGTCACTCTGATGATGTATTGGTGCAATATATCTACAGCTATGACACACTGAAAAAGTATTACTCAAAAGAGAATGGTCTTCAAGTTAAAAACTGATTCAACATAAAATTCAAAGAGAAAACTATAGAGAAACAATTTATCTGTTGCCAAGAAGTGATATGCAAGCAAAGATGTCTTCTCAGGGCACTTCTGTTTTGAGCATTACAACTTTAGCAGGCTCAGGGGAAATCAAAACAGTGTGCCCATTCTTCCAGCAACCAAAATTAATCCTGGAGATAAGTGGTTAAAAGCACACTCAGGGCATCATCAGAGGATAGAAGGCTCTCTGAGTACCAAAGATTTAAAGGTGGCCTAGGGTAAAAAATAGAGGCATAGGAGGAATTTCAGAAGATGATCCATATATAATATAAGTGAAAATTTGCTCTGAAGGCTGAAGAGCTCAAAAACTGCAATGGAATACATAGTCCAGGTCCAGAACAGGTGAGCACAAAGTGCCTGTCACAGGTCAACTTCAGAGGCAGTTTAGGGAATCCTCCCTGTTGATAAACTGACACAGAGGAGGGAATTTTATAGGTTGATTCAGAACTTTTCTATTTATTATTCACACAACCTTGGAAATTTTGAAATAATCTTTTGACATTCAAATTAGAAAGAGAAATTTATGGTAGAGATGGAAATTGCTCACTTGCATCCATTTCAAATCACTAAAGGAGGTGTCTGAACAAATTTGTCTGTGGTTGTTTTGTTTCTTTGCTTGAGAGTCTTTAAGCAAATACAGAACGTGATCTTTTAGTTGCTACTCATTTACTGGTAATCAAAGTTTAGGGAGGTACAGACATTCTGAGGATTAATTTTGCAATATACACCAAGAGCCTTTAAAATCAGCAATTCTGCTTCCAGGAATTCTACTAAAATATATATGCTAAGGAAATAATGAGAGAGGTGTCTGAAAACATGTACTAGAATGCTAAGATTTTCATTCTTCTTCCTTCCCTCACATGTGTATAGAAGTTTTTAAATGTAACATATGCTCATTGTAAAAATGTTCAGAATATTTACAAATGTATAAAGTAGTAATACTAAAGTCCTTTCTCCTTCCATTAAAAAAAAATGTGATCTTTTAGATGTCACTGTGTGTGTAAGCAATGGGAACATCCCCAGTTAATTCATTAATTCAGTGAGCATGTATTTATAGATGACCTACCCGTGCTTCCCTAGTGGCTCAGACGGTTAAGCGTCTGTCTGCAATGCAGGAGACCTGGATTCAATCCCTGGGTTGGGAAGATCCCCTGGAGAAGGAAATGGCAGCCCACTCCAGTATTCTTGCCTGGAAAATCCCATGGACCGCAGAGCCTGATAGGCTACTGTCCACGGGATAGCAAAGAGTTGGACACGACTGAGCAACTTCACTTTCACTTTCACCCGTGCATCAGGTACTGTGGACCTTGAGGATACAAAAGTAAACAAAAGAAACATAGTAACTCTCTGCCTTTATCATGTTTTGTCCCGTTTTCATCCCTTGTCTAACAGCATCCTCTTAATATTTCATGTGCCTCATATAATCATCATGGCCACTCCATCCCAAGTTATGATCACTCTCTTCTGAATTTCACTGAATTTCACAAATGGATGAAACATCATAATCTAGTTCAACATTTTCAATTTAGATGAGCCTATTGTGGCCTATACCAATCAAGTGATTTAAATGCTCAGGTTGTATATATCAAGTTGTATGTATATGACTTGAACCAAGTCTTCTAACCTTTTTCAAGATTTTTCACTGGTATCGTCTGCATATTTACATGTCTGTTCCACTCATTTGGTACACAACCTACACTGTGTTGTTTTTAACTCTTTGTGTGTAAAGTTTATGATTTTCACTACTGAAGAGAACTTTTGAGTCTAAGGACTGTGTCTAATGTATCTACGTATTCTTCTCTCTCCAAACCTAGGACACCTCACTGTCTTCCTGATATAGAAACATGACTGCAAATATTACTCTTTCTAACTTTTCTCGATCACTAAGTTCTGAGATAAGAGCCATTTCAACTAGTGCTCTGCAAGTGACTTGATCATGTCACTTTTAAAAAATAGATTGTAAAAAATAAAATAAAAAAAATAAAAGATTGTGCGTCTCTACTAATGTCACACTCTAAAAAGGAATTCCATCAGATTTGAAATTGTGGCAAAAACATTTTCAGCAAAGGCAGTGAATTCCAGGGAAAGTACTAGTAGACGGACTCCTAATCTGCTTAGTTCTTTCAGATTTATTTCTTTTTTTAAAACACTTTCTTGGATTATTGTTGATTTACAATGTTGTCTTTAATTTCCACTGAACAGCAAATGACTCAGTTATAATATTGGGTTGGCCAAAAAGTTCATTTGGGTTTTTCTGTAGGATAGTATGAAAAAACCCAAATGAACTTTTTTTCAACCGTATATATATATATATATATACATATATATATGTGTATATATATTCTTTCTCAAGTTCTTTTTCATTATGGTTTTTCACAGGATATTGAATATATTTCCCTACACTACATAGCAGGACTTGTTGATCCATCCTATATATAATATACATACATAATACTTGGCATCTGCCAATCCCGAACACTGCATCCTTCCCTGTCCCTCCGCCTCCCCTTTGGCAACCACAAGCTATTCTCTATATCGGATTGATTTCTTTTGATCTAGGTGGGGCGGGGGAGAGGTGAAAGTCCTAGGTATGATTTAACAAACACACTGAGTAGAATGGTCCCTGAAAATGTGAATGCTGAATCTGACTGTAATATTTGAGATAGGAAAGAAAGACAGTTCAGTGACAACAGATAGGAAGCCTTTAGTTGTAGGATGCTTTTCTTTTTTTCCCCAAGGATTAGAGTGAAGAACTCCTATAATCAGCTCTGGCTAATGAAATTGAGGATATTGTCACAAATTCCTATAAACTTAATACAAATATTAATTACTTTTGCACATAAGAAACACTCTACACTCCTCCCCCTTTTCCAGGTTTCATTTGAAAATCCAATTATACAGAAATGCAGTTTTAATTATAATATTGATTTTACTTCTTTGCTAGGAGTGGGACTAATTCAATTAGTTCTAATTATGTGCATAGAGTGGTCTGACTAATCTTGCAAGATGTTGGCCCACTCCCTAATTTCATACCACTTTTCTTCACATCCAAATCCAAGAGGAAAATTAAGGCTCTGAGAAGGCTGAAATTGTGCAGACCTTTAATAAAGGAACATGAGACAGGAGATACAATAGTCTGTTAAAGAATTTGACAATTTGACAGTGTTTTTTTTAGATGCAAAACTGTGCAAATCAGATTTTGTTTAGTCTTTGCAATTAGCAACTGCAGCAGGATTTAGAGAACTTTCATGAGAATCAGGAGGAAGACTAATGAAATAGTAATAAAGAAATGTTCAGTGGTAACAATCACTTTCCTATTAAAAATATTAAGGTAGGATCAAATAATAAATTTAATCATTTATATAAAAATCAGCAGGATGTTTTGTAGAAATAAGAGGTGTTATGATCATTATAAAATGTCCATGACTATTAAACAGGTGGAGAAGACTTTATTCAAAGCTATTTTAATAGAGCAAAGAGATCTTTTTACTCAACTGAAACCATGAGCAGAATGGGGAGATGTTTAGGTCACCTGTGTTTTTCAGCTGGTTTTACTCAAAGGAAAAGTAAACTTTATGTCTTCATGACAGATGGTAGTTTTATAACTTGAAGCAAGGTGCTCACTAAAGTTAAGCTCTTTCACTCCCACAGAGGTCAGGAGATAGAAGCCTTGATGACTACATACCAAAGGGTTGTCTCCCAGGCCATTGAATAAGTAGTCCTAGGTATAAAAGTGACAATTTGTTGTTGTCTAGTCATTCAGTTGTGTCCAATTCTTTTTTACCCTAGGGACTATAGCCCACCAACCTCATATGTCCAGGAGATTTCCCAGGCAAGAATACTGGAGTGGGTTGCCATTTCCTTTTCCAGGGCATCTTCCCAACCCTGGAATTGAACCCATGTCTCCTGCAAATCTCCTGCATTGCAGGCAGATTCTTTACCTCTGAGCCACTAAGGAAGCCCACTTACTAGCTAAAATACTTCATAAAAGTAAAGTCATTTTCTTTCTCTGATTTTATTATCCCATATATGAGACTTAGAAAGGCCTGGCCTCGGTGATAGTTTCAAGTCTCTTCCAGGTTGTGTATTATAGAAGTCTATGTGTGGTCTTTACAGAAACATTTATAACTCTGATAATCTCATTTACTGCTCTTTTCAACTGAAAAATATGTACCCTAATATCCTGGGATAAATTTTGAGTGATTAACTCCTTCTCTAAAGGAGATATAAGAAAGCCTTCTTAAGTGAACAACCCAAAGAAATAGAGGAAAACAACAGAATGGGAAAGACTAGAGATCTCTTCAAGAAAATTAGAGATATCAAGGGAACATTTCATGCAGGGAAGGGCATGATAAAGTACAGAAAAGGTAAGGACTTAACAGAAGAGAAGAGATTAAGAAGAGGTGGCAAGAATACACAGAGTTCCAAAGTCTATGCTCAGTTGTGTCTAGTCTATGCTCAGTTGTGTCTAGGCTCCTCTGTCCATGGAATTTCCCAGGCAAGAATTCTGGGTTGCCATTTCCTACTCCAGTGGATCTTCCTGGCCCAGGTATCAAACCTGTGTCTCCTGCATTAACATGTAGATTCTTTACCACTAGTGCCACCAAAGTCCAAAATACACAGCAAACTATACAAAAAAAGAAAAAAAAAGGTCTTAATGACCTGGATAATCACAATGGTGTGGTCACTCACCTAGAGCCAGGCATCCTGGAGTGTGAAGTCAAGTGGACCTTAGGAAGCATTACTATGAACAAAGCTAGCAGAGGTGATGGAATTTCAGCTAATGTACTTACAATCCTAGAAGATAATGCTGTTAAAGAACCTCACTCAGTGCGTCAGCAAATTTGGAAAATTCAGCGGTGGTCACAGGCCTGGAAAAGGTCAGTTTTCATTCCAATTCCAAAGGTGGGCAGTGTCAAAGGATGTCCAAACTACCATTCAATTGCACTCATTTCACATGCTAACAAGGTAATGCTTAAAATCCTTCAGGCTAGGCTTCAGAAGCATGTGAACTGAGAACTTCCAGCAATGTGTGAATTAAGAACTTGCCTTTCCTAGAATAGGCAGAGGAACCAGAGATTAAATTGGCAACAATCATTGGAACATAGAGAAAGCAAGAGAATTCCAGAAAAATAAACACTGACTTGTGCTTAACTGACTATCCTAAAGCTTTGGGAAATTCTTAAAGAAATGGGAATACCAGACTACCTTACCTGTCTCCAGAGAAACATGCATGCAGGTCAAGATGCAATTGTTAGAACTGGAAATGAAACAATGGACTGGTTCTAAATTGGGAAAGGAGTATGTCAAGGATGTATATTGTTACCCTGCTTATTTAACTTCTATGCAGAGCACATCATGCAAAATGCCAGTCTGGATGAATCACAAGCTGGAATCAAGATCACCAGGAGAAATATCAACAGCCTCAGATATGCAGATAATACCACTTTAACGGCAGAAGGTGCAGAGGGACTAAAGAGCCTTGATGAAGATGAAAGAGGAAAGTGAAAAAGTTGACTTGAAACTCAGCATTCAAAAAACTAAGATTATGGCATCTGGTCCCATCACTTAATAAAAGGGGAAAAAGTAGAAGCAATAACAGATTTTACTTTCTTGGGTTCCAAAATCACTGCTGATGGTGACTGCAGCCACAAAATAAAAAGACACTTGCTCCTTGGAAGAAAAGCTATGACAAACCTAGACAGTATATTAAAAAGCAGAGACATTACTTTGCTGACCAAGGTCCATATAGTCAAATCTATGGTTTTTCCAGTAGTCATGGATATGAGTATGGATATGAGAGATGGACCATAAAGAAGGCTGAGCACCAACGAATTGATGCTTTTGAATTATAGTGCTGGAGAAGACTCCTGAGAATCCCTTGGACTGCAAGGAGATCAAACTAGTCAATCCTAAAGGAAATCAACCCTGAATATTCATCAGAAGGACTGATGCTGAAGCTCCAATACTTTGACCACTTGAAGTGAAGAGCTGACTCACTAGAAAAGACTCTGATGCTGGAAAAGATCAAGGGCAGAAAGAGAAGGGGCGACAGAGGATGAGATGATTGGGCATCATCACAGATTCAATGGGCATGAGTTTGAGCAAACTCTGGGAGATAATGAAGGACAGGGAAGCCCAATGCCCTGCAATCCATGGGGTCAAAAGAGTTGGATGTGACTTAGTGAATGAACAACAACTGTAATCAAATGGCAAGTAAAATAAGCACTAGGGGAAATAATGTTTCTGTAACACACTCCTTTTCCCCTAACAGACATACAAGAAAAGATAAAAACAAAACTTCAGGTTATTTCCATTTAAACCTCAGCTGTCTTCTGCAAACCTATTGTTGCCTGACCTCTTCATCAATTAAAATAGTTTCAGAGTATCAGATCAATCAAAAAACTTCCTGGATTCTCTTAATGAAGCTTCCCAGCTGGCTCAGTGGCAAAGAATCTGCTTGCCAATGCTGGAGACAAGGGTTTGATCCTTGGGTGGGTAAGATACCCTAGAGGAGGAAATGACAACTCACTCCATTATTCTTGCCTGGAAAATCCCATAGACAGAGCACCCTGGTGGGCTACAGTCCAGGGGGCTCACAAAAGAGTCAGACAGGACTTAGGGACTAAACAATAACAGTTCTCTCAATCGTTGGATAAGATCATGACTCTGAACTGCAGTGTTTTACTTTCAGTATATTCCAGGATGTACACATAACTTATAGAATTTTATCTATTTGGAACAATGTCCACTTATCACTGAGATCTTTAGCATTGACTTCGATCCCAAAGTTACCATTGTTTCTCATACGTCTTACAGTACAATCACTATAAACCCTTACATTAAAAAAAAAAAAAAGTTTTTTTTAATTTTTTTTTTATTTAAACAAAGTCCAGAACTTTTTATTTTGTACTGGGATGTGGTGGTGGTGGTGGTGACCAACTCTTGTGACCCCATGGACTGTAGCCCACCAGGCTCCTCTGTCCATGTGATTCTCCAGGCATGAATACTGGAGTAGTTTGCCATTTCCTTCTCCATGTATCACGATATAGTGCATTTAAACCCTCAGATTTGATGCCACGGATAAGACCCCATTATTAAAGTAACCAAATACATTAAAGTATTTAGAGGAAGACTCCCATTAGGTCTCTATATAGTCACTTAAGACCAATCTTTCTCTGTATGTTGGTGACAGAAAAATTAACTAAAAATATGAACTCTTCCAGGAAAGAAGGAAACTTAATATAGATAAGCAACGTTTCTTTAGAAAGCCTATGAATTCCAGTTTTAGAATACGGCTTTTTGTAGATCTGAAATTTTATTACACTGGTACCTACTCATACTAAGGAGTTAATGTTTATAATTAAAGAAAAACACATAAATTGGAAAAACTTAGCTTCAATGCCAGAAAGGTCTACTTATTACAAAAAATATAATGATGTCACTGATGATTATCAGCTTTATTCTAAGCACTTTACCTGTATTAACTCATTTAATCTTCCTTTTCATCATTTTACATAAGTGAAAACAATGAAAAGGAAGATTAAGTAACTTACCCAATATCACAAAACTAGTAAATAGCAAAGTAAATAGTTATTCAAAGGTCAGAGCTCCTACACACTAAGCCTTCTTCACACTGCCACATCAGCTTTCAGGAAAGACTTACCAGTTTTTAATTCTAACAGCCATGTAGCTAATATTGCGTTTTATTCTCAACTAAAGTGGGATAATTACTTAATAAAATATTTATAAATATTTTCTCAATTTAATTAGTAAAAAGCAGTCTTTAATTGTTATTTGAATTTGAATTGGTTAATACTGAGTTTGGGCACTAACAAGCAACTCTCTGTTTAATTATTTTCAATTACAAGTTGCCTGTGTCTTTGACCTTTTTTTCCCTATTGAGGTAATACAGTATATATATACAGGGCTGGTGGCTGTATACAGCCTGGTGGCTCAGACAGTAAAGGATCTGCCTGAAATGTGGGAGACCTGGATTTGATCTCTGGGTTGGGAAGATCCTCTGGAGAAGGGAATGGGTACCCACTCCTGTATTCCGTCTGGAGAGTTCCATGGACAGAGGAGCCTGGCAGGTTACATACAGCCCATGGGATTGCAGAGTCGGACATGACTGAGTGACTTTCACACATTATATATATATACATGTAATATAAATAACATATAGAACTGTAGCTATGTATATAATATACATAAAGTATGCATGTAATGACTTTTGTTTTGTTTATAGTATGTATTTTGTCTTTAGAGTTTGCATTTTTATATTGTTAAAAGCCTTGAAGTTGTCTTTATGATTACTCACTTAATACTTTACTCTTGAAAAAGGCTTCATTGTTCTAAAATCAGATAAACATTTTCTTCTATCTTCTGAGATATTTATGTTTTATCATCTTCACATTTGAAGTTTCAATACATGTAGAATATACTAAGGTCAGGTAATCTAAATCTCTCTCTTTCTCTCTTCACCTAACTAACAAATTGTCGGATAGCTATTATTTAACTTTTCATGTTTTCATTAAATTGAAATAAGATTTTCATACATAGATTTTTTTCTAACTTTTAAAAAACTTTTCTTGACTGATATATCTATTCCTGTGCATTTCCTTTCATACAGTTAAATTACTGGAAATTTATAATTAGCTTTAATTATTTCTATTAGTATTATTTTTTCAAAATATATTTGTCTCTTTTAGACTATGTATACTTACTAAATAATAGACTGATACATTAGACTAAACACTAAATTATGTTCAGATTCATAAAAAATGAAAGAAATAAGAAAAATCCTACTGATTAGAATTGAATTTAACTTAAAATTAATTTATGAAGAATTGACATGATGACATAATTTTAGATCCCAAACATGGCATTTATTTCCATTTAGTCAAGCTCTTCATATTGGTCCTGTACATTTCTTATAAATTTAATTTGTCAGAATTAAATACTCTGGTCATGATAAACATATATAATATGTATGCATATAGATTAGCTATTTTTATTTTTGCATACACCAATACCCTTGCTAAACCTTACATTAAATTTTTTATCAATTTTATTGTATTATCCTTATTATAAAGTCATTTTCTTAATAATAACAGTTCAATGTTCAACTTTTATCTTAGTCCTGATTTTATGAAAACTTGTCTAGAATATCACCTTTATATATTATGTTAGAATTTGTTGGAGACTTATAAGCATATTGTTGTTTTTCTTATCTATTATCTTATGTTTTAGGTTCACTAGCCTAAGGAGGGAATCTGAGGTCTCCTTCAGCCCTTACCTTGCCCTGAAAATATTTTTTTTTTCTGGATGGTCCTCAGAAGCATGAGTTTCTTCCCTTGCCTGCGTGTATGCTAAGTCTCTTCCGTCATGTCCAAGTCTTCGTGACTCTGTGGACAGTAGCCAGACAGGCTGCTCTGTCCCTGGGATTCCCCAGGCAAGAATACTGGAGTGGGTTGCCCTGCCCTCCTCCAGGGGATCTTCCCAACCCAGGGACCGAGTCCACTGTCTCTTGTGCCTCCTGAATTGGCAGGTGGGTTCCTTACCACGGGCTGCACCTGGGAAGCCCAAATTCATCCCTTTACAGAGTAACTCTGAAACATCAATCTGCAGGACTTGGCTCTGACGAAATTTCTGGATTCATCTTTCTTCACTGCCAATTTAGCAACTGCATAAACATCACTGCCCTTTGTAGTATTGAGTGGATATAAGAAGTTTTAGATTTCAATAGAGGACGAGGATAAGGGACAGGAAAAATAGTTCTTTTGCCCTTAGGAAGTGTATTAGTAAGGAAAGTAGCATCTGAGGTAAGAATCCAAAGTTACAGTGATTGAATAGCAATTTCTTACCTTCATTTTTTTGGATGACCATACTTTTTCTCCTCAATAGTTCATTCTCACTTTAAAGAATAGAAATTCCTACTGAGGTATGGAAAATCACTGAGCCCTGAAGCTTTGTGTTTCCCTGAGCAATTCAGCAACTCCATGGGAAAGGTATGGATGCAAAGCTAACATTGTTGATTTCTTTGTTAAAACCAAATTTTATATATATATATATATATATATATATATATATAATTTTCATCTAAATATAATTCCGCATCAACATTTCTCTTAAAGATGAATTAACTTCTTTATTTTTTTCATGTTTCTCTCATCCTCTAGCCTGTAATTCCATGCTTTTCTATCTCACACCAAATATGTACAATTCTTCTTTGGCAGTGCCTCTCCAAGATTATTATCAATGATATTGTGGTGTAAGTCTGTGAGATTGGACTTTCTTACTGTCATTTTTCAAAGTGCTGCTGACTGTGCTATCTAAGGAATGGTAACTCACAAATTACTTTTGTGACTGAAGATAGAAAAAAAAATGTTGTCAATTTCTCGAATTAATTAAGAGATAACATTGATATAGGAATGGGCTAGTGCCACAAATAATTATCACTTGAAATTACACAGTCAAAAAGGCCAATTAAGGAACCAAATATAGCTAATGAGAAAATTTAATTGATAATTTTTCAAGCTGCTGGCCTGGCCCTGCATTTTTTTTTCCCCAACAGTTCAGCAAAAATCACAACAGAAAAAACAACAACAAAAAGCATTAGAGGCTCAGCTAACTTTAAATATTCAAGTTTCTGGATGTTAGTTGAAATTTGTTTTTAGCTATTTGAATCCACTTCACCACATTAATACATAGTTTATTGTTAACAAATAATAATAATAATAATCTTTCCTAATTAAGCATAGTTTCCTCCACTTTGTAGGAATCCTAAAATTCAAAGTAAAAGAGGAGTTTCTATACTTTAAACCTCCTGCTTAAAAAACCAATTCAAATTTACCATGAAGGCTTTATCCTTCACATTATTTTTGGTAGTATTGTAGATTATATCTTCTGACTGACCTTCCTGAAGAAAATATCTAAAAATCCTGGTGAATATATAAAAATGATCTTTTGAAAATTAATTGCTAAGCAGACAATATAGGAAGGAATCTTTATAGCCCCAATCAAAATGAGACAAGGAAAGAAGGGCGGTAAGAGAATTATTCAAGCTGGCTTTCATCTCGAGGATATTTCCAATGTCCTCTAACTCTGAGTCTATTTTTAAAGCTCCATGGAGCATGAATAGTAGAAAACCTTGAGTTTATTCAATACAGAGTGAATAATAGGAGATACAAGCATAAAATCCCACTGAGGAAACCGAAAATAATCCTGCTCTCCCAAAACAGGAGACTGTAGAAGCAACAGCAATGCAAGAAGGAAAAGAGAGCAAAGAGAAGGCGGAGGAAAGAAAAACTGCACCTTTCAAAAAACCTGTTTTTAGAATTCACACATCAAATCGAGACCTTATAAGGATTTGCAGCTTGAATTTACATTTGTTGCGTAAACTAATTTAAAATTAGTATTCAAAAGAAGTCCTAGACTGAAAGGGTCCCCAGGGGTCTGGCAGGAGAAAATACAGGTCTTTTGACGGCTCCACAGAACTCAACTCATACCTCAAATATAAGGGTTCGTGGAATCAATCTTATAAATGCAGAAGAAAACAAGGCACCATGAGTCAAACAGGCAGAAACAACTGAAAATCAAGTCAGATCCACAAAGACTTCAGGTATCAGAATTACCAGGTTCAGAATTTTTTAAAAGAAGTTTCATTTATTTTAAAGCGCTAAAGATGGAAAACAAAAGTAGGATAATAGAGAAAGAGAGCATAAAAATGTTCACTCAGATTTGAAAAATGTCTATATATGACTTCTGGATATTAAAAATATTACAAATAAAATGATAAACACAGTGTGATATTGAACAACATATCATGAAAAATATAGAAGAGAAGTTAATACCTTGGAAGACAGATCTGGACTATTAAGAATGCTGCACAGCGAAAGAAAATATGGCAGATATGAAAGTTATACTACCTCAAAAGTAATGACTTTCAGCTAACTTCAAAATCAGAAGATAGTACTATTGCTAATGCTGTTAATGTTATTAAATATAGTTTACATTTAATGTTATTAAAGATATTCTATCTGTTAGGACAACTGTCAACCCAGAACACCACACAGAGTAAAAATATCTTTCAAAGTGATTTTTCAGAAAAGCAAAAATTGAGTGTTGCCATATTTTCTCATGGGAAGGATTTCTAAGAGATTTAATTCCATTAGAAGTAAATGATGCTTGGGGCTGGTGCACTGGGACGACCCAGAGGGATGGTGCGGGGAGGGAGGAGGGAGGAGGGTTCAGGATGGGAACACATGTATGCCTGTGGCGGATTCATTTTGATATTTGGCAAAACTAATACAATTATGTAAAGTTTAAAAATAAAATAAAATTTAAAAGAAGAAAAAAAAAAGAAGTAAATGAAACACAGAATGGAGGCCTGAGATGCAAAAATGAATGAAAACTAAGATAATATTTTATATAAATCTAAACAAATGTTGACTATATTAATTTATGATAAAAAGTCCATCTTTTTTTAAAAATGAATTAAATCTTCAATAAAATAGCAACAAAGTGGGTGGGAGTAGTTGAATTTAAAGTGATTAAAGACATTTTATTCTTAAGATGGGCAGAGATATTTATTAACATTTGAATTATATTAAGGAACTATCATGAAATTTCTAAGTTATCAGTAGAAAATCATGCACACAACCTTCTGACATGTAAGAGTAAATTATGGTATAATAAATGATAACCAATCCAAAAGAAGCTAAGTGCAAGAAAAAGAAAACTACAAAATTAAATGGTGCAATTAAATTCAAATATATTAGTTATTCAGTTCAGTTCAGTTCAGTCATAGCATGCATGAATGAAATAAATTTTCTAATTACAAAATAGATCAGGCAAACAGAACTTTAAAAATCCAAGTATATGTTCCTTATAAAAGTGATCTAGAAAATACAAAGATGTTTTAATTGACTTAGGAAGATAAAATAATGTGAAGTAAATACATACTTAACAATATGGACTCAAAATACAAATGGAAAAGTGGCTTCATTGCAAAGAGAAAATTAGATGATCATAATAATGAAGGATTTAACACCTCCCTAACAACTGAAAGATCAGGCTGACTAAAAATCAGTAAGTATAGTATTTGAACAATATAATTAACAACTGCTCACATATATGGACACTTCTTAGACTACTAACTGAAAAAAAAATGATTATTATTTAAAATAGGAAAATAAGTTGACAGAAAAGTAACAAATGTAATAGAATGATTCTTTAAAGTTATATAATTCTTAGTTTTTAAAAGTTTTATTAAAGTATGTATAGCTCCTATTCCTCCCTAATGAACCCTCACTGAATGCCCAACTCAAAGGCATTTTTGTATTGAAGGTACTCATTCCAACTCCCTTTGAATTCAGCACTTTCTTCAGTTTTGTCATTGCCCATATTGTTGGTTAATAACACATTTGTCTCCTAGTCTAAGTCTGAGCTCTTCATAAGACGGAAAGGAAATTGCCAGCTTTGAGCTTGAGGTAGGATTCTCTCTTAGGCCACCAGGGATATAGAGAGGTTACTTCCTACACCATTAAGGATCATGCAGTTTCCTTGGGAAGCCCCCTAATAAGTCATTCCTTATGTGATTCCAAGACTTAAGTCTATTAAAGAGAAATGCCCCATAAGTCTTTCTCTTATTGAGGATATTATTGGTCACCAGTGTCCCCTGGCAAAGTCTTTTGTTAATTCTCTAACCACACGGCCTTGATTCCCAGGGTACATGTCGGAATGCTTGTCTCCCTTCATTCTTCTCTATCCCACTAAGGGACACCACTATCCTTTTGATTCCTTATGAATGAACTATTAAGTCTTTTTAATTTTATGTTTTTAAAAATATATCTCAGTTTGTTTATTTCTCCACTCCTAGTCATGCTTGTCATAATTTACTTTAAGTACTGCTAAAGACCCTGATGCTGGGAAAGATTGAGGGCAGGAGAAGGGGATGACAGAGGATGAGATGGTTGGATGGCATCACCGACTCAATGGACATGAGTTTGAGCAAACTCCAGGAGTTGGTGATGGACAGGGAGGCCTGGTGTGCTGCAGTCCATGGGGTCTCAAAAAGTCAGACACAACTGAGCGACTGAACTGAACTGAACTGAAACCTCTTAACTTCCACTGTGTCTCTCTATCAAGTATTTGCTATTATACAATCTCCTGAAGAGACTTGAAAAAATATGTATGAATCAGATTAACCCCTTGCCTAAAATCTTGTATTGTGTCTTCGCATACTTGGAATTAAATCCAATCCCCTTATTTTAACCTGGCTTGGCCTTTAATATCTCCACCTTCACCTGGTAGTTTTCTCCTTGTTAATTTCAATTCAGCAATAGGGGTCTTTTCCTTGTCCTCTGTCACACAGAACTCATACTCCCACATTAGGACCATTGCTTTATCTTCTGTGCCCTTCCCCTGGCTCTTTACAAAACTGCTTCTTATCTTTCATGGTCTTTGTTTAAACATCATCTCCACCGAAACCTTATCTGAAATTCCTCATCTACTGGCTTTTCCATCCAATGATTCTATCAGGACCTTTAAAAATTTTCTTTAGAACTAAAAATCTACATTTATTTATTTAAAAACACGTTTCAAAGTGTATCTTCCTCATCAGACTAGAAGCACCAAGGGACTTAGCAGATCACATTAGCTTGGGCACACAGCACACATAAATGCCAAATAAATATTTTGAATCAAGTAATTAACAAATGGATAACTCAAACGTCTAACCACGTAGAAGTCCTCAACAAATGATAACATGCATATTTTGCATATCTATCAGTTACACAGTGATATATACATACACTAAGCATTGGATGGGCTATGGTGAGCAGAGTAAAATATGCATTTGATGAATACAAGAAAGAGCTACGGTAGAGATGGCTATGTATTCACCAAATCTTTCATTCATTTCCTGGCAGTTAGCTACAGTGTACTTTTCAGTCTCCCATATAAGCAGAACTCTCATGAGACTGAGTTCTGAAAAACTGGATACATATAGAGGTGAAATATGCCATTCCAGGCCTAGCCCATAAAATTCTCCAACACAATCTTCCCCTGTCTCTCTTTCTTTATGCCTGGGTAATCAAGATAACTCAGAATCTAAATTTAAAAATAGGCTTCGTTCCTGATGATAGCATAGAATGGTTTCTCCCACACCTCTCTCCTTACCTTGGACTATGATGTGAGTGAGAAGTAAACTTTCATTATATTAAGCCACTGAAATGTGTGATTGCTTTTAGAGAAGCTGACCTACGCTTATTTATATACCCTCACAAAATTATAATCTAGTAGGGTTATAATGCTGTGTGACAATGTCTTGCATTGTTTTGCCCTTCTGTTAGTTTTAGAATAGTTCCTGTATTAGAATTTATAAACTGAAGTCATAGTCTTGTAATAGAAATGAAATGTCATTCTCTAAAATGAAGCTAAACTGCAGATGAAAAAGGAAATCACAGAAATGTAGGATCACAGAGGAGGTTACTAAAGACTTAAAAAAAAAACTTGTTAAAACAGTCCTTTTCAGGCTCTCTTTTTATGAAATTGTAATAAGAATCTACTTTCTGTCCAAACCTGCTTCTTTATGCTGCAACTTGTCACTTCATTCTCTGTCTTTTCCAATTCATTCAGTCATTTAAAAGCTGAAAGTATACCTGATTTGCCATTTCTAGGAACTAATTGGTACCTGTGCTAATTGCAGGAGGTACAATATCGGGATAATGGCAATCATCTTATTTTGGGTTATAAGGTTACTGGTACCCTGGGCTCTATAACAAGTCTTTTCATTACCATGTAATATCTTTTAAGTGGGTTTTTGAATTTTATTTTCAAGTATGAAATGGTGCCCCCCTTAAGTCTAAGAATTGGAATGTCAAGAGTGACAGCAGTTATTTTGTTGGTTGTTCATTTCATACTTCTTTTCCCTTTCACTACCTGAATATTCTCATTATCTGATTATTTCATCTGTTGTTCATTTGGCACAGTACAAAACTCCTGTTTTTGCAGGCTGGCCTTTGTACAGGAAATGTGTACTGTAGAGCTGATATTTTTAAAGTTTAATGAGAAAATGGAACCTCCAGAGCATGAAAATGAATTATATATTTTTAGTGAGTTCAGGATAATTATGAAATTGGAGCAACTGCTATACTTACAAGCCTTGGAATTTTACCTTTCGGTAATGTTTGAGGTTTATGTCTTTTCCTAAAATGTTTTAAAATATTTTGCCCAATATTGTAAACTTATTGATGTTTTGAATCCAAGAAAACCAACAGTATTATTTATTGTATTTTTCTATACATTCTATGGTATCATTTATGCCAATTGTTTTTGCTTATCACATGTGACAATTTTTGACATGGATTTAAATATCTGCTGATGTTCCATTTCACAAAATTCTCAGATAAAATTTTGTGGTGACACTAAGAAAGTTCAATTCTGTTTTTAAATATACAAATCTTAGAGGACAAAAGTATTACTCCTCCTTATATTTATCTTAATGTATAATCTCACTTTACTCTTGAAACTTGTTCATTTCCATTAAGAATAGTTTTCAGAAGAAAGTGTCTCAAACGTAAATTATTTTATGCTAAAAATAAGAATTGTGTCAGAATACAAAACTTACTGAATTAGAAAACTGATGACTTACTGTGATGTACAGCATGATAATTAGAGTTAATAATACTGTATGGTATACTTGAAAGTTGCTAAGAGCAGATCTTAAAAGTTCTTATTACAAGAAAAACATTGCAACTTGTATAAATACAGATGTTAACCAAATTCAAAATACATACAAATATCAAATTATTATGTTGTACACCTGAAACTGTTACCCGTTAATTATACCTCAATTATAAAAATATATTTTTTAAAGACACAATCTGTTGTAACACAGCTATTGAAAATATTTCATGAATGCCAAGACTCAGGGACACACAACAGGCTCTTATTCTCCTTTCATTTCAAACTGGTTCCTTTTATGTCCCGTTTCAAGAGAGTATCCTAAATAGGTCCTCAGAGGATATCTTCAGCTCCTGTGGTTTAAGAATCTCTTGCAAACATGCTTCCCTTGATCCATTAATTCTTTCTTTGCCCAAAATGCTTTGCTCCTAAATTTCCGCGTATATCACTGAATCTATCTTTTCAAGATCTTTGGACTCCAGAGATAGTTTTCAAGAGATAATGTAAATTCTCACACTAACAGTATTAATTTTGAAAATGAGAACTACAAAATCTGGATTGAAGAAAATAATGTTCACTGTAGCATTGTAAAGAGTGATTAAAAGAACCATTTTGCAGATGAGGGAATAAAAATAGGAAGGACAAATAGCTCACCCAATGGTAACCTGTTTAGGAGCCAGAATGTGAATACATGATGGAATCAATTTTTTCTAATCTTTAAAAGTATGGTTATTTGACATTTTGCCTTATATTTTTAATACATTGTTTTGTGATCTATATATAGTATTATACCTGATTTTAAAACTGTTTTTATTCCTTAAGCATGTGTATATGGTTGACTAGTAAAACAAATATTTATTTTTGTTTGGTTATCATTTTTATTCTATTTTATAGCAGAGGATCCTAGCTGGGCATCTTTGGGAAATTTCTATTATTACTATTGTGTTCAGATCCAAGAGTTTCAGTTTTCTCTTTTTTTTTTTTGGAAATTCACCAGGATGGGTTATTAACTACAAAGGCAAGCCCCTACTGCCTGCTCCTGAAGATAGATTGGGTGGGCCGTTTCTGAACATAATTCTGCAAACTGAGATATTAACGGCTCTGTTATGTTAAAGGAAGGCAACTTTGGGGACTGGCACTTAAAAACTGATGATAGATTTCTAAAACGTACTTTCTCTGAAATGTTGATCTTAATGCATTGCAACTACGAAATGTTATGAAAGAAGAGAAAATCTGGGGGGCTGTTGTGATTGTGAACCATTGTCACTGCCTTGGTTGAAACAAAGAGAATATCCTGATTTCCGTACTACTGAGTACTGAGTGAGAAATTATTTCATTCTTAGTGGTGTCTAGAGGCAGAATTCTTGAGTTCATCTAAGTGTTTTGCTATTTCAGATCTAACAGTGAAGTCCATAACCCATTTCATGTAAATTCTTGTTAGTGGTAAAAGAAAGGGGTATGATTTCATTCTTTTCAATGGGTATATCCAGTTTCCCCAACACAATTTATTGTAGTGACTATCTTTTCTCCATTGAGTATCCTTGGCTCCCTTGTCAAATCTTAGTTGAGTGTATAACTTTTTCTGGGCTTTCAATTTTGTTCCATCAGTCTATGTGTCTATTCTTACTGCTAGTACCATACACTTTGGCTTACTATAACTTTTTTAAACTAGGAAGTGCAGTGCCTCCAGCTTTGTTCTTTCTCAAGATTATTTTGGCTATTAAGAGTCTTTTGAAGTTTCATATGAATTTTAGGATTTTTTTCTGTTTCTGCAAAACATACCATTGGAATTTTGATAGAGAATGTGTTAAATATACAGATAGCTCAGGGTATAATGGGCATCCTAACAAAATTAACTCTTCCAATCCGTGAACATGGGATATTTTCTTATCGTTATGGGTCTTTTTTAATTTCCTTCAATGTCTTAGAGTTGTTTTGGTGTGTGGATATTTCACTTTCTTGGTTAATTTTATTCCTAAGCATTTTGTTTTGCTTTGTTTTTAATAGTATTGCTTTCTTTGTTTTACAGATAGTTCAGTGTTAGTGTATAGAAATTAAACTGATGTTTGTATGCTGATTTTATATCATGAAACTGCAGAAGTTCTTTATTATATCTAACAGTTTTAGAGTGAAATTTTTAGAATTTTCTATATACAATATCATGTCACCAGTACGAAAGACAATTATACTTCTTCCTTTCTAATTTGGATGACCTTTATTTCCTTTTTCCTTGCTTAGTTACTCTCGTTAGGAAGCCTATTACTGGGTTGAATAGGAGTGGTGAGAGTTGATACACTTGTCTTATTCCTGACCTTAAAGGGAAAGCTTTCAACTGTTCACCATTTTGATGTTAGATATGAGTCTGTCATATGTTTTTTATTATACTGAGATAGGTGTCCTTAACATTTGTCTTGGCAATGATTTTTTTGAATACAACACTGAAAGCACAAGCAACAAAAGTAACAATTAATATTTGGGCATACATCAAACTAAAAAGCTTCTGCACTGCAAAAGAAACAGTCAACAAAATAAAAAACCAACCTATTGAATGGGAGAAAATATTTGCAAACCAAATATCTAATGAGAGGTTAATATCCAAAATGCATAAGAATTTATAAAACTCAGTATCAAACAAACAAACTGATTAGAAAATTGGTAGAGGAATTAAATAGACATTTCCCCAAAGAAGACTTACAAGTCTCTGTTCCCTGTGCCTTAAGACTATATTCTGAAGAGTGTGAGTTAAAATGGATGAGTTCTCCATGGGTGGTCCCTTCAGGGTGCTTTGGGAGCACGGAGTAAGGAATGGCTAACCTCCCTATTTACATGAACTAATAAGCAAGTTAATGTAATTTATCTGAGACTCAGTTTCTTTAAAATGACTATTCTAAAATATTCCATCCTAAAGGAGATCAGTTCTGTGTGTTCTTTGGAAGGACTGATGCTGAAGCTGAAACTGTAATACTTTGGCCACTTCATGCGAAGAGTTGACTCATTGGAAAAGACCCTGATGCTGAGAGGGATTGAGGGCAGGAGCAGAAGGGGACGACAGAGGATGAGATGGCTGGATGGCATCACTGACTCGATGGACGTGAGTCTGAATGAACTCTGGGAGTTGGTGATGGACAGGGAGGCCTGGCGTGCTGCGATTCATGGGGTCACAAAGAGTTGGACACGACTGAGCGACTGAACTGAACTGAACTATTTCCCAGACTTCCCTGGTGACTCAGTAGTAAAGAATCCTCCTGCTGATGCAGGAGGGGTTTGATCCCTGGGTTGGGAAGATCCCCTGGAGAAGGAAATGGCAATTCACTCCAATATTCTTGCCTGGGAAATCCCATGGACAGTGGTGTCTGGTGGGCTAAGATCCTTAGGGTCACACATGAGTCAGACATGACTTAGTGACTAAACAACAACCACCACCTAATATATATAATATGCTTCTCAAAATCCTCATCAATGGCTGCCCACTGAGAAGAGTATAACATCTCAAATCTTGAGCCTAGCATTCAAATCAGTTTGACCCAAACTTATTTTCTTCATCTTTCACTTCCCCTATTAAACATACTCTCTTGCAGATTTTGAAATTCTCCTCCAAGAAATCTCTCTTTTTTATTTTTTTTTTCTGAACAAATAAATAAGTAAACAAATTCTCCCAGATAAGAATTTCTCAAGATTTAGAGTTATCCTCTTCCTGGCACAAAGAGAGATACACTTACAGATGGAGATTTCCTTTATACCAATAGTCCCCAGTTTATGGTTTGACATATAATTTTTAACCGTATTATTGTATGAAAGTGATAAGTATTCAGTAGAAATCATACTTTGAATTTTGATCTTTTCATGGGCCAGCAATTTTCAGTAAGATACTCTCTAGTATCTTATCTGCTGCTGTGGAGCAGCAGCAGAGTGCCAAAGCTGCCAGTCAGCCACAAGACCGTAAGGGTAAACAACCATAAACTAAAAAGCATTCTGTATTCATACAGCCATTCTGTTTTTCACTTTTAGTACTTACAGTGTATTCAATAAATTACACAATATATTCAATGCTTTATTATATAAAATAGGCAAAAAGATGCTATTACCCAATGGTAGGACAATGTAGATCTTCTGTTGTAGGTTTAAGGTAGGCTAGGCTATGATGTTCCCTTAGGTTAGGTATATTAAATGCATTTTCAACTTGCAATATTTTCATCTTACAACAGGTATATTAGGACAATTAAACCCATCATAAGTCAAAGAAGATCTATAATTGTAAATGTCTCTTATAAAAGGTTTATAAGAGTTTTCAGTTTTCAGAGCTTCACCTGTGCCAGCTGTTTCTTAAAAAAATAATCAGATGTCAAAGAGGCATATTTTGGGGAGATATATTTTACTCCTCTTCAAGACCCACCTCAGTCTAATGGCCTTCTTCTTTAATTAATTTAATACCTGAAAAGTCTACCTTTGATTATTAAATAAGCCAATATGTTTATTGCTCCCCCCCCCACTTTCTTTTTTCTGTTCATGTAACCAGGAAGAGATAATGCTGACTCCATACTGCATTTGTTTTTTGTGATTTTAATCCTTGTTTTTTGCAGGTTTTGTTATTTTAACATACAAAATGGCCTGCCTCAGGGAACCCTGCTCCCCTCTCCTAAAGTGCCTTTTTTTAAACTCACAGGAAGATAACCTGACCCTGCCCACCTGTGAAAGACTGTGACATTCCTAAGTTCCTCGTGTGGAGAAAGGAACCATTTGTCTGCTACTTGCTGGTGTGAATCAGAAATCCACATTTGGCAGGGGAGCGGGAAGGGGCTGTCGGTGAGGGGATAGCAAATAGCTGTGGTATCCTACTTTATTGATATAGTAGGAGATATTCCATCTGTGAAATGGCTGTAAGGAAGTGAAACTAGCACATCCCCCTACATGAGGTTTGCCATTCTAGGAGATATTTGTAAGAAGTAAGTGGTCTTTATACTTTGTTTCCTCACCCCACCCCCATATCTGATCCATAAAAGAACATGGCATCCAGACACTAGATAAGATGGTTATTTTGAGACATTAGTCTGCCCATCTTCTCTGTCAGCTGGCTCTCCAAATAAAGTCATATTCCTTGCCTCCACACCTTGACTCTCAAATGTATTGGCCTATCTTATGGTGAGCAGAGCAAGCTTGGACTCAGTAACAATTTCTTTCCTGCTTATAGGAAGCTTGCATCTCTTTTGCAATACATGCTATATACAAATTAAAAGTGTACTAAGAATACAATACAATTTATAAGTCCAAATAAGGAGTTGTGGCAATAGCATCAAAGACGGTTAGGGCAAAGATTTGAGATGGGCCACAAAAATATAGTAAGATTTAAGCTAAAATCACTAAATATTATTAATATGTGATCCAATAGATACTTAAATCTACCCTCAAACTTTTCAGTTTTTGTAAACTTGGTTTAAATAAGCTGACATACTTTTTCTTTGTATTGTAACATTTAGGATTATATTTAATCTGGCATCAGGAAAAAAGCAACTTTTTTCATTGACTTTTAATGTAGTTTTACTTTTATATTTGACATCTGATTCCAGGAGTAATTATCATACCATTTGGAGAAATATTTATGTTTACCATGGTGTTTTCAACAGAATGCCTCCTTTAAAAAAAAAAAAAATCCATAAGTTAGCCAATCAAGAAGACAAATGGTCTGCAGCTGTTTTTTTTTACTCCTATTAACACTCTAGCCTTACCCAACTCCTTCATTTATCCTTCTGTTTTCAAAGGAGCTCTTAATTACTTCCATTCCCATTTCAGTTGTAAATGCTTCTTTATTGCCATTCTTTCATTAGAATAAATCCTCCAACCTATTCAAGGACCTGACACTTCACCACTGATTTACAAATGATCCAATCTTATTAATCAGATGTTGGCCCTGGCTTTGAGGTATCTGTATTGCCATTGCTGATAACTGTTGATGAAAGACCCTCTTTCTTCCTCCCCATTTCTTGGAAAACACAAAGGTATATTTTCAACATTTTATTTCAGGAAGGCTGAAATTAAAAAGAACTAGGGAAATAGAAAATCATGTAATTGTTTTGAAAAGAGTTATTATTTCACACTGTTGGCTAAGCAGACTATGGTTGCAGTGGGGATAATTGTGGCTTATAAAAGATTTGTCTGAAATTTTCCATTAGAAATTCTTTCTTCATAGATTTCAAGCTACTTCTGAATTTATTATCATAGGACCAAACCATAACACCACTGAACAGTGTTCTAAAAACAAAATTAAACAGCACACAAGAAACCACATTAAATAAGTATGGTGGTTGACTTTAGTATTTCTTCTCATGTTCAGGAAACTACACTTTAAAGTACCTTTACCATAAAGAGTATATATGGACTATGTATTCATAAACTATATATATAATTACTATATATATTAATTATATATATACTGGGCCTCCCAGGTGGCCCAGTGGTAAAGAATCTACCTGCCAATGCAGGAGATGCGGGTTCGATCCCTGGCTTGGGAAAATCCCCTGGAGAAGGAAATGGCAACCCACTCCAGTATTCTTGCCTTAAAAATCCCATGGACAGAGCAGCCTGGTGGGCTTGTCCATGGGGTCGTAAGGAGCTGGAAATGACAGCCACACTAGCCAGTTCTGGGCCCAATGAGCTCTTTTCCTCAGGAGATTTGCCACTGTTTTTCTAGCTGTCTTATCTTCCCCAAAGTCTTTCCATTGTTAGCTCCTGTGCTTCAGGTCTTCACTTAAAAGTATCATCTTCCAGAATATTTCTCTGACTACCCTCCCTAAATTTGAGCCTTCCTATCATTATCTGCGGATTACTTGCATATCTCCATAATCTTCCCTAAAATGATGGTTCCATGATTTCAAGAGCTCTTTCTTATTTTTATTATATCCCCAGCACTCTTCATAGCACCTTATACATAATGGGTAACCAATCTGTATCTGGCAAAAAAATGAATTAATAGATGCATAAATTATGAAAGGGAGAGAGTTCACCTTATTCCTCTCAACACTGGTTTTTGACTCTCATTCCAAATTTACATATCGTACAGATGCAAAAGCTATGTTGGAGAAAGAGATGAGGAAGATATATAATCAAAGAGAATGTCCCACAAAGCAGAAAAAAAGTCATTTCCAAATACCTCACCCGCTAGTTATGACATTGCAACTGGAGAAAACTCCTATGCAAATTCAGTCATGCAAGCCCCATTTAGCTCAGGAAAATGTGTAGAAATTGATTGAGTGAGCAGCTGGTGATATTGTAGTCAGGCTCTCTGGAAGTTAATTGGGAAGCGTTGTGAAAAATCTTGACATCGTACATGTAGCTATACTGACTTCCATTGTGCCCTAGACACTCATCACACACAGTTGCTCTGCACTATTACAAAATAACGGGATGCCTCTGCATCTCTGATGACTCTCATCAGTAGCCTGCTAAGAAAATTGAGTAGGAGGGAGTGATGAGCTGAAGCTTGAACTTTTTAATTGGAATGAAAAAGCCCCTAATCTTGTGAGTTTTCATTTCATAAAATATTTTTATTCTGCAAACAATTTCTTTTCAGATCTCTTTTTATATTGTTCTTATGGAAAATCTAGAATTGAGATTAAATGACTTTCTTTTCCTGATGTTTTATTTACATATCTGTATCAGTTACTGATGGTCGTGAAACAAAACATACCAAATCTTGGGCTTAAAACACCATGTGTATGTGTGTGTGTGTGTCTGTGTGTGTCTGTGTGTCTGTGTGTGTATTCATGCTCGTTCATGTCCAACTCTTTGTGACCCTATGGACTGTAGCCTGCTAGGCTCCTCTGTCCATAGGGTTTTCCAGGCAAGAATACTGGAGTAGGTTGCCATTGTCCATTCCAGGGGATCTTCCTGACCCAGGGATTGAACCCTTATTTCATGTGTTTCCTGCATTGGCAAGGGGACTTTTTTACCACTAGTGCCACCTGAGAGGCCCCAAAACACCACATGGCTGAATATTATTTCTTACAAGTCTGCAGTTCAACTCAACAGTGCTGCTGTTCTAGAGTGGGCTTATTCATATGTCCTTGAGGAGCTGGTAGGTTGGCTAGTGGCCTGGACCTCATCTGGAGGAACATGGCCATTCTCCCTGTGTTCCTCACATAAGTTATGTCTATTATATTCCAGGCATTGTGCTCTGTACTGAGGATACAAAGGGCAATCAAACTTTGTGATCTTAAAGAGTATAGGGTGTAAAAGAAGAATAAGGATGTGTGTGTGTGTATATGTGTGTGTATGTATGTATGTGTGTATATATATATATATATAAATGCAGGACTTAAATACTAAGAGCACTATGAGAGAAATTTGTGGTTTACAGATAGGACATCAGAGAAAAAATATTCAATCCTGAGTAGAATGAGGAGGAAGAATCAGGATAGACTTTGGGATATATGCCTCTTGAATCAAATCCTAAAACATGAGAAACATTCTGTTAGGTCTTTAAGCTAGGACTCCAGGCAGGAAGAGTAGCTGAGGAAAAGCACCGATGTATGAGACATGCAATGGTTCATCGGGCTTCAGGACTGTGAGGTGTGAATAGAACAGAGCAAGATAAAACTGAAGTAGCAGATAGTGGCTGTGGGAACTGTACATGACAGAATGAGTTTGAATTTTGCCTTAGACACTAAAATGGTAATAATAATAATAGTAATAATAATAAATTACCTCCAATGTTTATGTTTTTTCTACATAATAGAAACTCTTATAAATCTTTTGCATGCCTTTTCTCATCTAGACCTCCTTATACCTCTATGACATGGGTATATGATATACCTCTACAATATCTCTATTTTAAGATGTGGTTATTAAGGAAGGTTATTTAGGATAGAGTCTCTAAATAAACTTATATAATCCTTTAATCCTGAAGATCAAATCCTTCAAGTGCAAAAAATTAAATCTTGCCCTATTTCATCTCTTACACCACTAATTCCCAGTCAATAAAATATATACAAATCTCATTTTCTATTACTGAGAGCATAATATTAAATAAAATTGAAAGTTCCATAAATGATGAACTCCCAACTTAAGCTGCTTGCCATGCTTCACAGCATAAAACAGGGTAGTGAACTACTAATAAGCATACAAGACATATTTACTAAATTTAAATAAACCATTCATGATGATGAAAAGATGTGAAATGTTTGCAGGCTACTTAATTTGGGGAATACAGTGTTTGTATATTTACCATAGTGCTAAATGATTCTAGGGAAACAAAAAAAGACTTGACAAACTCAGTATGCTTCTTTAGCACCTTGATTAACTGTTGCATTTGTATTAACATCTTATTGAGGCATTGTCTGTCATTCAAAGCATCCTATTTACAATTGAGTTTTAAGTTATTTATGTATTTCTTTCCCATGAAGAACAGTTATGGTTTTTACTTTCTAATAGCTTGAGTTATGCATCTTATGTATATTTTCCTTTTCATTCTGCCTTCCTGAAAACTTAGAGACAAACATATTTTATATGCAGTTTAAAAAAATAAATGCCAGTCATGTCTCTCAGCCTAACATAAAGGCAAATAAGGAAATCTCCAAGCATATCATTCAAAGTGATGTCAATGTCCCAAGGCTCTATACAATCAATAATGCACCACTTATCTGTGAAATGACTTTGTGTTGTTCAAAATATTATTTTTTGGTATTTTCTTATTTAAAACATTTGTGATGAAAGAAATTAGAAAATAAAGATCATTAGTGACAGTTACCTAAATAATCCATTAGTTAGAGATGATTTCTAATAATATTGTAAAACATATATCTTTTTAGTCTTTTTTAACATACAATTTCATTTAAACAAAAATAAAATCATATGAAATAATGTTTCCTATATACCCTACAAAACACCATGAATACCTTTCTATGGTATTTAATATTTTTCTACACTATAAGCCTATATTAATGATACATTATAACTTACATCAAAAATACACTATTTGTGGTGTAATAAAGAGTAATAACTGACTCTCACGTTGTTTATATATTACCATTATTACAAACAATGCTCTGACAAGCAAGCTTTTGTAAAGATCTTTCTGTACACTCCTCATTGTTAGAATAGATACCATGAAGCAGAATTATCAGGTCACAAGGTACATACATTTTCAATGTTTTGTATAGACTATCACACATCCATGAAAGCTGATCAAAACATACAATTCCCCAAGAATATAAAAGTGTTCATTTCCTATACTTTCTCAAACATGGAACATTGTGATATATTATTTTCTTTACTATTTGATTGCTAATGTGTGTTTCTATAATTGTTAATGGAGTTGAGTTTGCTTTGTACATCAGAATTAGCATGCTTTGGACAAAGCATATTACTTCAAAGAAAATAAGTCTTTAGAGGTTAGGACCCTTACCTGGGTCATATTTTTAATTACTGGAATTAGGTACTATAATTGGCAGTTTTTAGTTCATTGTTATAGTATGGAGAGTAACCTTTTCCAAGGGAAAAAATACTTCCAATCAAAAGAGAAAAGTTGGTTAGTCAACTTAGATGTAATAACTACATCCCACTTATATCCATTCTCCAAGCCCTCCGTTGTGAAGGTCCTGACAAACAGTATTCCAGTGAGTCTCTTGCATGTTTTACATCTGAAGATGAGGGGAAAACAACCACTTGTTTGTACATGATTTTCTGTTGTGTTTGGTTTAAACCTTTGTTTAACTGAAATCAATTAGACAGCTCATCCTGCTGAGTGCTAGAGATATAATAGCAGAGTTTCACAGGAATTTGGGAATGAAGGCATTTCCTTTACTCATCGACCCAGAAGTGAAGATGAGATTCAGGGACCAAGTCTGTATGATTCAGAATAATGTGTTCAGTTTTAATGGACAAATAGACTTCATCCAAACAAAATCCATGGATGTGTCTCTCAGATCTGTCATAAAACCAGCACCAGTTGGCAAAGATAAAATAGGAGAATTGGCATCACTGTATGGGTTCTACATACCTGTATAGCTACATGTAATGTAGTAGCTAGGTTTCATTTATAAAGTTATATAGAATCTAAGCTATACTATCGGAGAAGGCAAAGGCACCCCACTCCAGTACTCTTGCCTGGAAAATTCCATGGACGGAGGAGCCTGGTAGGCTGCAGTCCATGGGGTCGCTGAGGGTCAGACACGACTGAGCAACTTCACTTTCACTTTTCACTTTCATGCATTGGAGAAGGAAATGGCAACCCACTCCAGTGTTCTTGCCTGGAGAATCCCAGGGACGGGGGAGCCTGGTGGGCTGCCGTCTATGGGGTCGCACAGAGTCGGACACGACTGAAGTGACTTAGCAGCAACTTAGCAGCAAGCTATATTATCCATTTTATATTTTCAAAACTTTAAGTCATTACTAACATAAATTTACTGCTAAGTGAACCATAGCAAATCCTCTTCCACTCAATTGGATATTTACCTAGTTGATTTAAGTTACTAAGAATCAAAAATAAAACTGAAATTTTTAATACAAAGAATTGTTCTCACAGGCTATACTACATAATTACTCAGTAAAAGAGCCAGAGATCACCCTTGTATGAAACACATTATCTCATGAGCATCATCAATCTTAAAGTAATTGAATCATACACAATCTTTATCCTAAAAGTCCTAACCAGCTTACAACTCTGTTCATATGAATTCCCCACGTTTGCTCACACATGACCCAGAAGATAGATACTCTGCTAAAATCTAGGAATCAAGAATATAGATGTCCATTATACAAGTCTTGGTCTAAAGGTTACAAGTTCAACTCCAATACAGATTAATAATGATGCATTATCATTATACTTTGAAGGTCACTGGAAAGAAGTCAACAATTTGATGCTAGCTTCCAGGAAAAAAATGATACAGAGGTCTTCTCTTCATCAGTAAAAATTGGCCTAATTCACATAGGAAAAAGCTTTCATAGAAATAGAAACCAAAGCCTTAGAGAGATCAAACTAGACACAAGAGTAGGGAAAAAAGCACAAAACACAGTGCTCAAGCTCTCACCATCTACTTATATGAAGAAGCATGCTTTTACTTGATCTGTTATCAGTATGCAACCTTAGATGAAATACACTTAGTTTATGCTACATATGCTGTTTATTAATAACCATCTAATATTTCAAAGTTATTAATTTCAAATAATAAAAAATACAATATACAATTACATGTGTCTCTTTGCAAATAATCAATTTGAAAACTGTGTCTATTCAGTCATCTACAGAGAATAAATCATGCTAGGAGATTCAGATTCTATAGAATTCATCCAGAGATCATAATTAGACAACAGTTGAAAAAATTTGATTTCAAATTTGAAACTAGGCAAACAACATAATTGAGAACAACCAAACTAAAGTGAAAGGATTTATAATGATCTATCAAACTACATAATTGCTATAATTTATAGCAATATATTTGGGGCAAATTAATTCCTCTTTATTTGTTAACCCCTCCCTACTAAGAATTAGTAAAATACTAGCAAATGGCAAATCATTTCTACGAGTTCCCCGCTTAACCTCACATGAATCTTTTTTTTTTTTTCTGTCCACAGTAATAGTGCTTGAAGCATACTGAATCTAGAAGCTTTTGAAATTCTGTTGGCATTTACTTAGAATCACTTTCAAATATGAGAGTCATTTTTCCTTAAAAATTCTTGATATTGTTCTGCTCTTATTACCCTTTAATCATACTCGACTTGTCTGCAGCCTTATATTATTAATTTAGTCCATTAATATATTTCAGCATCCATTATGTATCAATCAGTGTGCTAGGGACCAAGAATACAGAGTCAAAAAGATGTGAGCCCTTTCTTTAAGATCCTTAATCTGTGGTGAGAGAGAGAAAGTGTGTGTGTTTGGGTGTGTGTGTGTATGTATGGGGTGTGTGTGTGTGCACGCGCGCGTGTGTGTGTGTATGTATGGGGTGTGTGTGTGTGCACGCGCGCGTGCAGGCATGTGTGTATGAAGTGTTGTGTGATGGCATATCTAAGGTCATTGAAAAATCAAATTTTGCTGTTCCTTGGAACACAATTTGAGTGCTTCTTGAACACTTATCTCCCATAGAAAAGTCTGTTAAAACCCCAAATATACACCTTTTTACTTAAGTCTTCATTTCTAAAATTTTGGTTAATATAGCAGAGGCAAAGGAAGGAATGACTCTGCTTAAGAATTGGGGGAATGAAAACAAGTGAAGCAAAATGACACTTTCCCTCAGATTTGAAGGATAAAAATGAGTCTTTATGGTGGACAATGGGGATAAGAAAAAAGTTTCCCCAGACACAAGGAATGACATCTTCTGAGTCTCTCTTACACACAGCCTGTAATAAGCCCTAGTTTTCTCATGAAATATGAACAGTGGGAAACATGGATGTGTATGCTTTTCACAGGCCCCACTTCTTAGTAGTTTCTCAAGGATGTTCTCAAAGCCGTATTCTCCTAAGGACCTGTCTGAGAGTTCACATTCTTAGACCCACACTGGTCATCTGAGTTACTGAGCTACTATTTGGCTTTGCTGACCTCTCTGATTCCACAAAGCAGACATCACATTACTCCCTGGATTCGTGGCCAGTGGTGCCTCACCTTGACCACCGCACCTTACACAAGTGTAAGACATAATTATCCTTACCAACTTTTCTCAGCCAACTAGTCTTCTGGTCTCAGTATTCTCCCCTCTTTAAGTGGTTGTTTAATTGTATTCAATGACTTTTTTGAAAAGGTGAGCATTTATTTAGAAAACTGACAAAAAGGAATGCCACCCCCCGTTGCAGAGGTAAGAGTTTTATCTTTATGCTCTTTTAATATGTCCTTTGGGCTTCCCAGGTGACTCAGTGGTAAAGAAAATGCCTGAAAATCAGAGACACAGGAGATGAGGTTTTGATCCCAGATTGGGAAGATCCCCTGGTGGGCTACAGTCCATAGGGTCCCAAAGAGTTGGACACAGCTGAGCACACATGCTCATTACACTATGTCCTCTGTATATAACCTTTCTGCTTCTCTTACATTTGAAGGAAATTGAGAAGAAAGTGATTAAATACTTTTTAATGATATTAAAATTCAAAATGCTGCTCTTATTCTTGCAGCAAAAATATATTTAAATTCTTTATCTTGTTCACGTTCCACTGTATGGTCCTCGTATAGCACTGACTTGAATGGAAGACATGAAGGAAAATCAGTTTTAATGTGTACTATCCATAAAGGTTGAAAACTTACTACCTAAAATTGGAAATTATATATATGTGTGTGCGTGTGTGTATATGCATGCACATATATAATATTATATATATATATATATATATATATATCTCACACACTAAACTGATAAAATGAAACTGAAAGTGAAAGTCACTCAGTCGTATCTGACTCTTTGCGACCCTATGAACTATACAGTCCATGGGATTCTCCAGGCCAGAATACTGCAGTGAGTAGCCTTTCCCTTCTCCGGGGATCTTCCCAACCCAGGGATTGAACTCAGGTCTCCCACATTGCAGGCGGATTCTTTACCAGCTGAGCCACAGGGGAAGCCCCAAAACTGATAAAATATCACTTTTTAAAATGCTACATGTAATACTGATAGTATTGTGAGTTTTGAGAGCTTTACATTTTTAAGAAAATAAAAGGTTACTAATTGAGGAAGGCAAATGACTTTTATTTTAATACTCAAATTCTTTATAACACTATTTTTAGAGGTAAATTTTGGCCATTATGATTTCTGATTTATTCTGATATTTCAGCAATGTGTGTGTTCAGTCGCTCACTTGCTTCCGACTCTCTGTGACCCCGTGGGCTGCAGCCCACCAGGCTCTGCTGTCCATGGGATTCTCCAGGCAAGAGTACTGGCTGTTGTTCAGTCACTAAGTCATGTCTGACTCTCTGTGACACCATGGACTGAAGTGGGTGGCCATTTCCTTCTCCAGGGGATCTTCCCGACCCAGTGATCAAACCCTCATATCCTGCATCTCCTGCATTGGAAGGTGGATTCTTTACCACTAATGTCACCTGGGAAGCCTATATATTTCAACAATTTATTTTATTTAATTCATTCATTATTTTTACTTAAAAAAAAAAAAAAGCTCTCACAGACACAAATCTCAATCATTGGTTCCTCTTATAATGATTTTAGTACCACTGAATTGATATACTCTTTAATTTGGAAAGTTACTCTTCTTAATTCTGTAGACTGATTTTTCAAAGCTCATCTTTAAGTATCTTTGAAAAATATGGGTTTGAGATTTTAACTATGTTCAAAGGCCAGTTCATTATTTTTGGTATCAAGTAAATACTCATTAAAATCTGGAGTCATTATTTAAAAATATTAAAATAATTTGCACATAACTCCCATTCTCTTCCAATACACAATGCAAGATTGAATGAGACTAGGTTAATATGTGGCTGAGTTGTACTAAAATTCTTTTTACATTAACACAAGTAGCCTTTTAGAAGTTAGGAAGTCAATTCCCCCAGCTCTCTGGTATATTACTTCTTAACACTTGCTATTAATTTTAATGAAAATGATTGAAAGTAATATTCACTAAATGTTTTGGAAATTTTCCAAACTGTGTTAATACTTAATTGAAATGTGCCTAAGGCACTTAATATATATTAACCTTACAATGATGGTTGTTTGGTTTTACATAGGATAAGAAAAATTGTAAATAACAGCAATGCCTTTGGGCAGAGAGGCTGGAAATTACAAACCTAAGGTTAATGAAAATGACCTTTCTGCACAAATGTTACTGGCAGAGGTAAAAAGAATGATTTATTTGTTAGTTATGAAAAATAAACAAGAAATAAAAGGTGTTCGCATATCCCACTCCTAATTAGCAGTGTCTTGACCTTTTACTTTTTATTCTATAGGATACATTTCTTTTGTATCAAATGTTGTTCTAAGTTACAGTAGTCCCCTTTTACCTAATTTCTAGTTTTGAGTTTTTCTCTGTCAAAATATTGGATTGGTCAAAAATGTTTGTTCAGGGTTTTAATCCCAAACAAACTTTTTTGGCCAAGCCAATATGTATCTTGTCAATAACAGGGTAAAAAGTTTCTTTTAGGTACTTATATAATACAAGTTCATTCATTTTATTCAATTAAAAACATTTCTGAGGATTTTCTTACAAGATATCATAAAAATGAATTGGGATGAATTTTGAATTACACTTAAATGATAGAGAATTAAGAGAAACAGCAAGATATGTAAATGTAGAAGATTCTTTTGGATCTTTTCAACAGATATTCAATTTGTTATTGTATTTCATGTGTAAGATATTGTCCTATTATAAGACTAATTTTTTAAAAAATGGTCTGTGTCCACAATAATCTACAGTAGAATTGGTAAATATAACTTATGCACAGAAGCAGAGAATCAACAAAAGCATTTAAAAATAGAAGAAAAAAAAAAACTAAGTAATTTAGAGACAAATTTTGTTCCTGACTTTTCCTTGAAGGCCATGAAAACAATTGTTTTACTATCCTTAATCTTAACAAATCATCAAAAATAGTATTAGTGAAATTAAAGAGCAAGAATTTGACATCTTGAGTTAATTATCAAAAGCAGTTTTCTACCCAAAAGCTAAAAGCCACCAGCAAACTCTCCTGTTACTATTGTAGACATGTACTGCTTACTAATTTTAATGGAAGCATTAAGAATTTTTCTCCGAAAGTTACTAAACATACATTTAATTAGAAATGTTTGGGTTCACTTGAGAAATCAGAGTTCTTGTTAGCAAATCTTTTGTGCAAAGAGAAACTGTTGTTACAACAGAATATAAAATCATGTACAAGGCACTTGAGAAAGTATGTACAAAGATACATGAAATTAAAAAGGCACACATATGCTCTGGACTTCTCTTTTCTGAAATAATCATACATGACAGGGAGGGAGGTATACAAATAAACAAAAAGATATTTGCAGACCAGAACCTTATTGGTAAAACAGAGAACAAGTCTATGAGTGGCAATATTTGCACATAGGTATCATTACTCCTGACTCAATGGACGTGAGTCTGAGTGAACTCCGGGAGCTGGTGATGGACAGGGAGGCCTGGCGTGCTGCGATTCATGGGGTCACAAAGAGTCGGACACAACTGAGCGACTGATCTGATCATTACTCCTAACCCAGTCACATGCATTTATTCCAAAAATATGTCTTGATGCTTCAATAACACACACATTTCAGGTTGATCACCTTTAAATTATCTTCTTCTCATGCTTCTATCTCTTGGGGACTCTCCTCTAGTTTGTCTACCACTACTCTGATTCCTCTTTCTGTTTTTTCCTACTTGCTTGCTCGCTGCTCCTCTTGGCCCTTCAGTGTACACCATCTCTAAGGCTCTGGAGTCCTTTTCTTATATTTTGTCATTCTATCTATGAACTACTCATTAAGCCCAATCTTAAATCTTTAAGTATCATCTCTCCTCACATGGCTCAAATCCTATATTTTCAGCTCTGAGTCCTCTCCCAAACTTTAAATCTAAACATTTACCTTCTTCCTTCCCAGAGCCCCTTGCTGTATATTCTTGGACTAGCATCTTAGGCAAACTTGTCCCCAAACCCACAAGAGTTCTGTACTCTCTGCTGTCTCTTCTCAAGACTAAACATTCCTGGATCTCCCTCCTTCATCCCATCACTCTTCCTTAGAGGCTCAGGGCCAATGCCTCTTTTTAAATGCCTGATTCCACCTTCTAAGCAGAAGTAAAGCCCCTACTTCACTCAAACTCCCACAAGAATGCATTATGGCTGCCTTCTACTAAGACATTATGGTTGTTTTCCTTTTGATTTTTAAATTTTTATTCATCACACCCACACCCTAGCCTTTCAGGGTTAAGAACTCTGAATCAACTTGATTTCTTTATCTTCCTTATCCTCACAGTTAGTTAAGCTGAAAAAGAGCAACTTTTTCTCTGGCTTGAAAGTTCTGGTTTGATAATTTATTCTAGAATTTCAGATCCCCCTTCTCAAGCAGTTCCCTCTTCTTTCCTCTAAACACCACCATACAAGGTGCTTTTTGCTATCTGTGTTCAAATACTTTATTCTATAATATCAATAACCTCAGATATGCAAATGACACCACACTTATGGCAAAGAGCAAAGAAGAACTAAAGAGGCTCTTGATGAAAGTGAAAGAAGAGACTGAAGAAGTTGGCTTAAAACTCAACATTCATAAAACTAAGATCATGACATCTGGTCCCATCACTTCATGGCAAATAGATGGGGAAACAATGGAAACAGTGACATAACTTTTTGGAGCTCCAAAATCACTGTAGAAGGTGACTGCAGCCATGAAATTAAAAGATGCTTGCTCCTTGGAAGAAAAGTTATAACGAATCTAGACAGCATATTAAAAAGCAGAGACATTACTTTGCCAACAAAGGTCCATCTAGTCAAAGCTATGGTTTTTCCAGTAGTCATGTATGGATGTGAGAGTTGGACTATAAAGCTGAGCACCAAAGAACTGATGTTTTTGAACTGTGGTGTTGGAGAAGATTCTTGAGAGTCCCCTGGACTGCAAGGAGATCCAACCAGTCCATCCTAAAGGAAATCAGTCCTGAATATTCATTGGAAGGACTGATGCTGAAGCTGAAACTCCAATACTTTGGCCACCTGATGCAAAGAACTGAGTCACTGGAAAAGATCCTGATGCTGGGAAAGATTGAAGGTGGGAGGAGAAGGGGACAACAGAGGATGAGATGGTTGGATGGCATCACCAATGCAATGGACATGAGTTTGAGTAAGCTCCAGGAGTTGGTGACAGACAGGGAAGCCTGGTGTGCTGTAGTCCATTGGGTCACAAAGAGTTGGACACGACTGAGCAACTGAACTGAACTGAACTGAACTGATTTTATCCTTAATTGTTGTTATACTGGAGACAACAATGACATATAATTATTATACTGGGAATAACTTCTTCATAGTGATATCTCTACTTCATGAGTAGTATCTATAACAGCAACACCAAACACTAATTTATAAATTTTTGTATTTGCCAATACATTATTCCTCTCATTATTATACTGTACTTATACCAGACTCCTTGACACACTAACTTCTTAACCAGAGGCATCACACCTCTTCACTAACAGGTGCTCATTTCTACTTCACTTCAAATTCTATAGCCTTGATTTTTATCATCTTTTTCATAATACAATTATCATTATCATCATCATCACCATCATATTCATCATTCTTCTTACAGTGTTTTATATTTATTTGTTCATAGATTTTCATTTCAAAGGATTTTCATAAGCTTATTTGTCTAAAAGGACAGCATAACATTTCAAAATCATTTTCCTAATTTTCCAGGATAATAACCTGAAAACACTTGGAGATAAATAATAATAAATGTGCTCCCTGAACTTAAGAAGTTTAAATTTCACAGCAAATACATAACAAATAATATATACTTGAGAGCCTTCAACTAGGGTCTGGGGGCTATGTCTTGAATTTGAGTAATTCTTTACTCCCTGAAATGCATAAGTTTCTTTTCTTCTAAAATTTCCTTTTTAACAAGTAAATGAAGCTGAATGTATGCTAATCCAGAAGTAATAATATGAGGAAAGTCTGAAAGCATCCTTATAGGCTTTTTTTTTTTTCCTTTCTTTTTTTTTTTTTTTTTTGGTCTCAAGTACCCACACTGAACCTCTGTTAGCAAAAGATTCCTTACCCAACACTATCATACTTCAGGAACATCAGTGCTTCAGGAATAAAAGAGAACAAAAGTTCAATTCTCAAGAGAAAAGTCTATGAGTAGGTGGAAATATTAACTACTAAGTAGGCAATGCTACTAAACAAGCAATTAACACAATTTGAAAGATTATTTTATTTATTTCTCTAGATTTAAGGATATATTTTAGAGTTACTATATTAAAAATTTATCTCACTGGCCTACAAGGATTTCAGGCCTCTAATTTTCCTTTCTCCTGTGGGATATTGTATATTCAAAGCCTCAAACCTACTTTTAGCTTTTATTTCATCACAATAAATGTCAACAACCAGTTTTTCACCATACGCAACCATACAGTCTAAGCAGAAAATTACAAAATGCAACTCAAAAAATTAACCTGGATTTACCACTGTAATAGCTAAAAAGGAGATAAGGGAGGAGGAGATAACACAAAAGAACAAGGAAAGAAGGGTTCTTGCATATCTGCTATGAACAAGATACCTGTTAAACATATCTCTTTCAATCATTATAATTTAGAAAGATAAGTGTTATTATTTTCTGTTTATATCCAAGGAAATGATAAATCAAAAATCTTAAAACAGTCAAGCTAAGATTCTAATTGAAGTTTGGTTTTTAATTCTGTAATCCATGCAGGATTCAAAGAACAAATTTTAAGGAAGACAAAATGATAGATAATTGATAACTTTTAAAAAATTCACATAATTAATACAAAATATAAAGAAATTCTGGATTTTTTTAACCTTTTGGCAAAGCTTGGGTTGGCTAAAATGGGAGGTATAATTTGATGACCAAATATATGCCTTCCAAAACAGAGGTATGAAGCTATTTCTCAGTAAAAGGATGTTCACTGAGTATACAAAATCTATATACAGCAACAGTGTTTGGAGATCAGTAGTCAGTCATGCAGTTTTATTTAAAACAAGATGCCTAAAATCTCCCTGAAACAGGATGAATTGAGAAATGTAAATGTCAGTTAAATATCCTATCAGAAATTGTAGTCATTACAGCCCTGGGGAGGATACAAACTATTGATGCCCCAAATTTTCATTATGTGCTTAACAATTAAAAGGAACTTTTATTATGGTTATTCTTGCTCCAAATTTATGTTAAACATCTAAAGACTCCTTCACCAGGAGGTGAAAGTCATAACTGATCTATGCACTTCAGCATTCAGGCCTCATCAAATACATTCTCCAAACCAATGAGTTAGCAAAAACATACTCTGAAATCTTGAAGACGAACAAGATGAGACTCCCAGATCTTTTAGGAACTCCTGCTACA
The DNA here is from genome assembly GCF_003369695.1 of Bos indicus x Bos taurus. Classification (NCBI taxonomy): domain Eukaryota; kingdom Metazoa; phylum Chordata; class Mammalia; order Artiodactyla; family Bovidae; genus Bos; species Bos indicus x Bos taurus. The sequence goes on along the minus strand of NC_040083.1, from coordinate 18,432,862 downwards.
ATCTATTTTGGCTCAGCATCTGTGAAAATGGTAATTTTTATTATAACATGAATATAATATTAATTATTCCATGATGTGAACTCTAAATTCTATTTCTACCTATTAGTGAATTTTAAATCTAGTTTGAAAGACAGAACGTGGCTTTTGTTTATACATGAAACAATGACCATCATGTCTACTTACTAAATCAGATTATCTCAAGCTAGAAGGTCAGGAGGTCCTGACAAAGTTGAAGTCAGCAATCTTTAAAAATATATATACTGAAATCAGATACCTAATACTTTGCTTTTGACCCTGAAAAGTTAAATGAATAAGGTCAGAGGAATTAAAAAAAAAAATAGTCGTGGCAAATCATGGTGTCATTTTAAATATGTCTTACACAGAAGCTGAGTCCTTAGATTTTGAAATGTTATTCCTTATAATTTATTTTTAGAACCTACTTAATTAATATTCATAAGTATCTCTTACTGTCCTTTGTTGCTGAAATTAATACAATTCTAAAACTGGAACTCTTGTGTTTGGTTAAGAGCTTAAATCTATGCTATTTCACCTTATGCAAAATCAACTGGAGAACTGAGGATAATTATCCAAATAAATCAACCAAAAACAAAGTTTTGCAGCACTTGTATGTAATGAATAAAGAAAAAGATTAAATTTTACAGGTGAAACTTTGAGTTTTTACTTTAGAGGCCTGAATCTTGGCATGGTACTTTGACTTGCAGAGTACTACACTACAGTAGGCACAATAATGTCACCCCTGACTCTGGCCCCCAGAATAGGCTCATTTTATACTTTGGAAACTATGAACATTTCATGTTACATGGAAAGGGGAAATTAAGGTTGCTGTTGGAATTAAAGTTACTAACAAAATACCTTAAAATAAGGAAACCAGCTTGAATAACAGATAAGGAGATTATCCTAGCCCAATGTAATCATCAGGCTTCCTTGGTGGCTCAGACAATAAAGAACATGCCCACAATACGAGAGATCTGGGTTCGATCCCTGGGTGGGGAAGATCCTGTGGAGAAGGGAATGACCCTGCAGAATCCCATGGACAGAGGGGCCTGGTGGGCTACAGTCCATGGGGTCACAGAGTCAGACACAACTGAATGACTAATACTTTCAATGTAATCACGAGTGTCTTTAAAAGGGAAGCAGGAGAATCAGTATCAGAGTGACAGAATGTGAGAAAGACTCCACTAACCATTGAAAGTATATTTTTAAAAGAGAAAATGATAATCCAAACTTGAAAATGACAGCTATCCCTGACCAGGGGGGATATGACAGTAAAGGGGGATGGGACAGTAAAGGACCATCTAGTTGATGCTCTGTTTCTTTTATCTCCATTCTTAAATTGGGTGATGAGTTTATAGGTATAAATTTTACTATTATAGTTCCTATCTTCCATACTGAATTTGGAAAACTCAGCAGTGGCCACAGAACTGGAAAAGTTTTCATTCCAATCCCAAAGAAAGGCAATGCCAAAGAATGTTCACACTACCACATAATTGCATTCATTTCACATGCTAGCAAGTAATGTTCAAAATTCTCTAAGCAGTATTTCTTCAACAGTAGGTGAACTGAGAACTTCCAGATGTTCAATCTGGATTTAGAAAAAGCAGAGGAACCAGAGAAAAAATTACCAGCATCTGTTGGATCACAGAAAAAGCAAAAGAGTACCAGAAAAACATCTACTTCTGCTTCACTGACTATGCTAAAGCCTTTGACTGTGTGGATCACAACAAACTGGAAAATTCTGAAAGAGATGGGAATACCAGACCACCTGACCTGCCTCCTGAGAAACATGTATGCAGGTCGAGAAGCAACAGTTAGAACCAGACATGGGACAACAGACTGGGTTCAAATTGGGAAAGGAGTACATCAAGGCTGTATAATGTCACCCTGTTTATTTAATTTATATGCCAAGTACATCATGCAAAATATCAGGCTTGATGAAGCACAATCTGGAATCAAGATTGCTGGGAGAAATATCAATAACCTCAGATATGCAGATGACACCACCCTTATGGCAGAAAGCAAAGAGAAGTTTAAGAGCCTCTTGATGTAGGTGAAAAAGAAGAGTGAAAAAAACAGTTTAAAACTCAATGTTAAAAAAACTAAGATCATTGCATCTGGTCCCATCACTTCATGGCAAATAGATGAGGAAACAATGGAAACAGTGACAGACTTCATTATATTGGGCTCCAAAATCACTGCAGATGGTGACTGCAGCCATGAAATTAAAAGATGCTTGCTCCTTGGAAGAAAAGCTATGACCAACCTAGAGAGCATATTAAAAAGCAGAGGCATTATGCTGCCAACAAAGGTCTTTATAGTCAAATCTATTGTGTTTCCAGTAGTCATGTGTGGATGTGAGAGTGGACCATAAAGAAAGCTGAATGCCAAAGAATTGATTCTTCTTAACTGGGGTGTT